>NW_026047511.1:965000-975000 GCF_023864345.2 Schistocerca serialis cubense | reverse complement strand
GGGGAAATGGATGTCACGGTGGAGATGACGCACCCTCCGTACAGAAAGGTGTCGAGAAAGTGAGTGTGTGTGTGTGTGTGTGTGTGTGTGTGTGTGTGTGTGTGTGTGTGTGTGCGCGTCCGTGAATTGGCAGTGTTTGGAGGTGGGCGTGCCCTGCATGTGGCCCGGAAGGCTGTTCGTTTGGCGGTAGTGTTGTGTGGACAGGGGAGGGGCATGCGTAACGCTGCTGGCATGGCATTTCGGGAGATGGGAGGGGGCAAACGAGGAAACGAGGAGCGGCGGCCAAAGACGGGACGGGGAGGGGCGCGGTGTGGGTGGCTTGCGCCTGTGCTCGGCGTTGTGGTTTGTGCAAAAGAGGAGGAGAAAAACAATGAGTTGCCAGGGAGGGGAGCGGTGTTGTGTTGTGGTTGTCGTGGTGTAGCCGCAGACGCGGCTGTCAGTGAACGTGGCGAGACGGACGGATGCGCGGAGGGGCGGGGGCGGCGCATTTCGCCGGTGCCGTGCCGTGCCATGCCTGAAAGCCGCGTGGTCGCTGTGTTGTTGGTGGCGTGGGGGCGAGGAGAGTACCGTACGGGTGTGCTTGTGCGCCGGAAATGGCACACTGCGCCTGCCCGTCTTGGAGGCTGATGGCTGTGGTGTGGAAATGGGGCGCGGTGATGTTGAAGCAGTTGAAGAACAGAAAAGAAACCAAGAAGAAAACGGAAGGCGTGATGCGGCGGTGGTGGTGAGAGCGGGAAAAACAAAACAAAACAAAAGAACGAAAAAAAAACAACAAGAAACAAAAAAGAAAACAAAAAGTCTATCAATATTAAAATGTAAATGGAAATGGAAATGGACCCAGGTATAACCTCCCTGCACAAATAGCAGAGAGTCCGATGGTAATAAAAATGTGCCAGAATGTTAACGTCCCTACAAAACAAACCCAACGATAATATTAATGAAAGAATGAACCGTATGTAACATTGCAACAGACACAATGAAACCTGATAAATTGTATAAGGGCAGCAGCGTTGACCTTTGGCCCTGTATTCAGAATAAAAAGAGCCAAAGATCGTTACCCCAATGAAAAAAAAAGACACTGAAACACGTATGTAACATAGCAGCGATGGCGAGACATTGTAGCATCTGTGACCAGAGAGTTTGCGCTGGACTGCGCGAGTGTTGCGAGCGGTTCTCAGTCAGTCAGTCAGTCAGTCAGTCAGTCAGTGAGTCGTTGCGAGTCTGTAGCTCTGTGTAGTTGAGGGCTGTACTCTGTCAGTAGTCGTCGCGTGCAGTACGCTAATAGTCGTCATGCAGAGCGGTCGGTCAGTAGTAGGAGCCGAGTGCGGTTGTGTGATGTAGGCGGTCGGCAACACTGGTCAAGATGGTGAATAAGGTATACTGCTGTTAATTAATATAATCATTAGATAGTGAAAAATTTCATTTATTGTAATTATTCTCCAACAAGTTCCCCAATAATAATGTTTATTTCAAAAGCATTTTTCAAACATTTAATGTTTTATTGAACTAAAGAGTTCGTTGCACTTCACATTTCATTCCACTTCTTTGAAGAAAAATTTCACTAAAATCACAAAAAAAGAGAATATTATTATTTGCAATGCAGTTCCTCCAAGCGCTGCGCAACAACAAGAGCAGAAATGTGACATCCATTTATTCGGAGGTAAGACTTTAATTCTGATTGTTTTGCACAGGGCCAAAGACCGATATTTCGGTTTAATTGAAGTTTCTTGTCACTGAACGGACTTTAAATGTTGTGAAGAATTTATATTTGAGTCAGATTGCGAATTTCACATTTTTGTTGCCATTTTCAATACCTCTCATTGTGGGCGAGGTTACAATTAGCGCAATGTCCATTAGCATCCGAAAATAACATTGTCCATTATTTGAAAGTTTGCGGGGAGGTTACAACACACACAAAAAAAACAAAAAAAAAAAAAATTGCATTTATATCCGCTCCTCAATTGTAGATACCCCTTACACAGCTGTGTGCAATGAATGAGTGCTGGCTGGTAATTAATTGCACTCCTTGGAGGGAAATGCCATAGGAAGTGGTCTTTAAAAAGTGAATGTTTTTCGTTAAAAGACAAAAGGTACTTTAGAAAAAAGTAATAGTGGGGCGTTTGTTGTTGAACAAAGTAAGTACAATGAACATACGTTATCAGATTTGCGCAATGCAGCTTCACACTACCTTTTGATTATAACACAATATACTATACATCGTCCCGAACCGTGACCAGAGTCGCGAGACGAGCAGAGCACGCCGCCGACGCCCGCTCAGTACAACCGTCCACCCGCTACTACTGTCGACCGACTACTACCTCTCCCGACTCGCGCTACAATATATATAACAACTGTTCCCGGCGACCCGGTGCGTGCCACTACTGTCGTCTGGCGCGGTCCAAGCGCCGACTAGCAACGATAAATAACTCTCTGGTCAGACAGAGATGCTGTCATGCCTCGCCATCGCTCTGGTAATGGAACACGCAGTGGCGGAGCCAAAGACTGTGTTGTCGAGGTCGAGTGCGAGCGGGAAGAGAGGCAGCGTCGGCACGGAGATGCAAGCGAGCGCGAGACGCACGGGTGCTGCGGCGTGGCGCGTTTGCGGTCGGCGCCTTTGGTGGCAACGGCCGGGACAAGCAGCGGTGTATGGTGTGGTGCGGGGCGGACAGGGGCGGCGGTGGACGGGGAGGAGGAGGCGGCGCGACGACGGCATGGGGGCGAAAACGGGTTCGGGGGACGGCGGATGTTGAGAGGCGTCACGCGCGGACAGGACACAGACACAGACACAGAGACACACAGATTGGAAAGGGAGGGTGCGCGGTAGTAGTTGGGAATGTGCGTACCGTGCGGGATGGGAGTGGGCGAGGAACACGGTCGTGGCCCCCTGTTTTGGGTGCGTGTGATGACGTCGGTGTGTTGTGGGAAGGGAAGGTGCTGTGGCGGCGGCGCGTAATGGGCGTAGGCCGAAAAGAGAAAGGAACGTGGGCAGTGTGTTGGCAAGCGTCGGTTCGACTGCGACGTTGATGGGCAGGGCAGGGCAAGGTTAATGGTGGTAGGAGTAGGCGTGTGGGCGCAAAAAAATCTGCCGCTGCAGGCGGTGCCGTAACCGCCATGGCGGGAAGGAGAGAGGGCCAAAGAAAGAAAGAAAGAAAGACAGAAGGAAAAAAAAAAAAGGAGGGGGGGGGCGAAAGTGGAGAGGCGGTGGTGTGAGAAGGGCGGGGGCGGAAGGAAGGCAGGAAGGACAAGAGGCGAGGCGACGGCTTGCTTTGTGTATCGGTCGGTCTCTGGCTATGCTTCGTTTTCTGCAGCAGGGTCGGTGCGCGGCGTGGCTCGCGGCAGTGGGAACGCCTGGCGGCTGGACGGCCAGCAATGCGGTTGGATGGGCGGCCACAGCACCGCACCTGTGCCCGAGGAGGAGACGCTGGCGGCGGGCCCTGAGGTGAGGCCGGCTCGGCTGGGGCTGTGGATGTGGATGTGTAGGTGTGCGCCGCTGCTGCAACAACGAGTAAAACGCGAGAAGAAGGGATGGCGGTAGAGAGGAGAGGAAAAAAAAAAAAAAAAATAAAAGGTCGTGTTGTGTTGATGCGCAGGCAGACGCGTACAGAGAGACGAGCCCGGTCTGCAGCAGGGTGTGGCCGTGCCGAGTGCAGAGCAGCGGCGGCTCGGTTCGGTTCGGCCCGGCCCGGCGGGCCGCGCTGTTGTCGCGGACGTGAGCGCCCCCTGGCGGGTGGCCGGAGGCGGCGCGGCGTGTTGGACGTGTGGCTGGTGGCAGTGCACAATTTGCGAGTGGCTGGCGGTGTGGTGTGGCGGTTGGCGCGTCGGGCGGCGGAGAGGTATGTGTTGCGGGCGCCCTTTGCTGCGCTGCGTCGTTGCGTGTGCCGTACAGGGCGGGCGCTTGTCGACTGTGTGGGCGGTGTGGCGAATTGGCGTGAAACGGCTGCCGAGAGGTGTGTGGTAGCGAGCCGGTCGGTGTCAGTGCGAAGGGGAATGTGCGTGCGTTTGGCGGTTTCGGTGTGCTTTTTGCGGCGTGAGAGTGGGAATTAGTGGGGCCGGCTGTTGTGTTGGTTCCTTGTGTCTTGTGTCGCGTAGCTTGATGGCAACGTGGAAGGACGCCGGTTTCGTTTCGAGCCTTGCGTGTGGTTGTCGACGTTGACTGGTTGGCGTGTGCCGATGCACGTGCATGTGTGGGTCGCGAGTGCGTGTTTGGCTGGCTGTGTGTGTGTGTGTGTGTGTTTTGGGGGGGAAGGGGGAGGCGGTGGTGAAAGTGCAGTCGTTGCCACGGGCGTCGTCGGGTGGGGCTGGGGCTGTGCGCCGTGGCGGAAAGGTGGTAGGTTGCGGGAAGCGAGCCCGTCGTTGACGGTGTCGCGTGAGGTGTGAATCGAGTGGGGCGCGGGGCGCGAGACAGGAGCAGCGTGCCGCTGCGTCGTGGTCGTCAGCAGAGGCTGTGCGTGTGCTTGTCCTTTTTGTGGGCGGTTCGTGCGAGGCGTTTTTGTTTTGTGTTGCCCTAGTTGTTAGTTTATTTTGTTTGTGTTTGTTATTTGTGAGACGACGACTGGTTGGTGGCGTGCGCGCGAAGTGGCGGTGTGCGCTTCCCGTGTCGTTTGTGTTGTTTTGTTTTTGTGTGTGTTTTTTTTTTTTTTTTTTTTTGCACTGGGCCCCGGGGGGTGGGTGGGTGCGTGTGTGTCGATTGCCGGCTGGCGAAAGGTGCGCCATCGGCGGGGTGGGTCGCCGGCACAAGTAGAGGCGGCGGCGTTGTTGCTGTTGTTGTGTGGTGTTTGTTTTGTTCGGCTGTGTCGGCGAGCTGTGTTGCGGTGCGTGTGAATGGTGCTGGCGTTGGGGCTGCGACTGCGACGGCGGCGAGCCGCGGGCGCGCATGATAGTGATGTTGTGAACAGCGGCTGTGTACGGTAGTGGTGTTGTTGTAGCACGACGTGCATCCGGGCCGGCGCGGAAAGCGCAGTTGCGGGCGGTTGCCCTTCGGTGCCAGCCATGTCGCGTGAGCGGCGGGTTGCTCTGGTGTCGACACGTGGTGCTCTGGGTTGTTGTGTGGTGCCCTTTGGCCGGTGGGGGTGGTTCGCGTGTGTCTCGTTCGCGCTCGGTATCTGGTCGTGGTCGTGCTGCTCCCCCGTCTGTCGGCGGTTTTCGACGTCGTCTGTACGTTTTTGTTCGTTTGCGGCGTGCCTGCCGACGTCGTCCCGTCGCGACCTTTCAACCGAAAGTGTGGCGCCCGAAGGTGAACGAACGTAACCCTGACCTCGGCGCTTTACGCTGAGCCGAGCGAACCGAACCTAACCTGTGGTGTGGCGAGGTGAGCTCAGCCTGTGAGCCCCTAACGTCTACGTACGGTAAGCTGTCCGGCTCACGCCTCACGTTTGAACGCTTTTTTAACCTACGTTTGACGCTTCTTAAACCTAGCACTGACCCCTTAACCTAACGTGTAACCTAACCTAACCTAACCTAACCTAACCTAGCCTCTGACGCCTGACGTGTTTGAATGCTTAACCTAAGTTTGACGCTTAACCTAACCCAAGTCCCCTTAACCTAACCCACGTCCACCTAACCTAACCTAGACGTGTAAACGTAATGTGTAACGCGTAACGTGTAAGGTCGGCTGGCGTGTGTGCTGACGGCAGATTGGGTTGGTCTGTCGATTCGGATTGCGGTTTGCCTCGGTCGAGGGGTTGGGTCGGAAGCGGCGAGGGGCGGCGGCGCCTGTTGCGCAGGCGGCGGCGCCTGTTGCGGCGGGCAATTGTTGAGAAACGGCTGTGAATGTTGGCGGGCGAGAGGAGGAGGACGGCGCGCGATGTGGCCCGACGGCTGCGGGCCGATCGGGAAACGGCGGGAGGGCGACGGAAGGCGATGGGGCGGCGGAGGCGCGTTTGCACGGCCGTCATCGCCGCACGCCTCGGCTTGTGTGGCTGTGGCGCCGGCCGCGCTGGCCGGGCTGCCGCGGCGACGGTGTGGGAGTTTTGCCGAAGGTTTGGCCATTGTGGCGGGTCGTCGGCTGGGGCTGTGGGGGCGGCATTTGGGCGGGGGCGGCGATTCTCGGCGGGCCGACCCAGGCTGTAGCGCGCGGTAGCTGCAGTTTGGCCGTGGTTTGCGGCGCTGCCGTGGCGACTGGTTGGCGACTGTGGTGTGGCTGTGTGTAGCCCCATCCTCGGTGGTTTGAAAGGCGCGGGCGGTTGTGGCGCAGGTTTGGGGCTGCTCCGCACAGGCTGTCGGACGTTGGGCGGTAGCAAGCGCGGGAGGCGCGGCGCGGCGGCGCGCAGAGTGGCGGCCGCTCTCTCGGCCGTCCGCGCCCGCCCGCGACACTGGCTGGGCCCTTGTGATTCTCTGCTCGGGAGTGCAAAATCCCGCGGACGGACGCGCCCACATGCTGCCATTGCGGCGAAAAGCATGTGGCGTGTTTCCGCGGCTGCACTGCCTTCCGGCGCGCTGCAAGAAGAGGACAGCCGGCGCGTTCCGCGCGGGTGCAAAACGGAAGGAGCTACGCATCCGCTGCCACCGCCAGATCAGCTGAGCAGCGTCCTGCCGCCCCCACTGACGTCCAGGGGCGTGGCAGTCAACCGGAGCCTGCGCAGGCGGCGGTAGCCGCGCGCGGGCGCGGACCGCCGAGAGAGCGCCAGCCTGAGCCTCCGCCAGCGGCGGTAGCCGTGCGCGGGCGCGGACCGCCGAGAGAGCACCAGCCAGAGCCTGCGCCAGCGGCGGTAGCCGTGCGCGGGCGCGGACCGCCGAGAGAGCACCCAGCGCCAGCCAGGGTCGGCCGCCGGCGCGGACGGCGGAGGGAGCGCCCTGGCCGTGAGCCAGCGGTCGTTCGAGCGCAGGAGCCAGCATCCTCTCCCAGCACTGACTTTACATCCGCAGCGAGCGTCGCGGACGAAGTCAGGGCCTTGAGAGAGGATTTCAAGCTGCTCCTGCAACAACTCCCGCAGATGATTGCATCTGCAGTGCAGTCGGCCGCCCAGGCCACCACCACACCAGCTGTTCCCACACCCAAACATGGATAGACACATCCAAGGTCTAACCGTTTGCGTGTGGAACGCAAACAGCATTCGCTCCCAAGCGGGAGAATTCCGCCAGTTTCTGCGAGACGAACATGTGGACGTCTGTCTCGTCACAGAAACTTGGCTGAAGCCAGGCGTGAACGTGCGGGCGGCAAACTTCCGCTGCTACCGCACCGACCGGGTCACCCACGGCGGCGGAACGGCGGTGTACGTGAAGACGTCGTTGCGCCACCACCAGGTGCAGCTCCCGGTGACGCCAACCCTGGAGACGACCGGCGTCGTGGTCAACACCTCCGTGGGCCACGTAACATTCGTGGCGGCCTACCGGAAGCCGTCAGGACACCTCAACTCCGGGGACATTGAGACACTGCTGTCGATGCGCGGGAACCTGTTCATCGGCGGCGATCTCAATGCAAAACACCCGGAGTGGAACTCCAGGGTCACCACCACCAGCGGCAGACGGCTCCTCCGGGTCGTCAACGACCATGACGCCGTGGTGCTGGGTCCCTTCGACCCGACGCACTACCCGGCGCGCGGCCGTCCCGACGTGCTCGACATCGCGATTGTGAAAGGGGCAGCACACAACGCGATCGCGAGCACTCGCTGTGCCCTGTCCTCCGATCACCTGCCAGTGATCTTCGACCTGGACACAGACGGTACGGCGCCTCCTGAGAACCGCTGCGCCCGCCTCAACACCGACTGGGCGCACTTCCAGCAGCACCTGGCAGAGACGGTCGCAGCCACACCTGATCCTGACGAGGAGGGGGTGGATGCAGCACTAGCAGCATTCACCCACTACACACTTGCGGCGGCAGATGCAGCAGCGCCGCGAGGACCGCGGAAGCCGAGGGACAACTCCAAACAGCTTCCGCCGGACATCCTGGCGTTGATCAGTCAGAAGAACCGGGTTTTCCGTGAGTGGCAGATCACGAGAAACCCCGCCACCAAGCGGCTGCTAAACCGCTTGCGCCGGGAGATCTCGGCGGCCGTCGGCCACCACCGTAATCGGGACTGGGCTGGCAGAATAGCCACGCTCAGGATCGATGACGGAAGCGCCTGGGCCATGACCAGGAGCTTCCTGCGCAAGGGGCAGCGCATCCCGCCGCTTCAAGTTGGCCGTGACGTCGTCGCAGAGCCGGACATGAAGGCCAGCGTGCTCGCGGACACCTTCGCCGAGAACTTCTCCACCGTGGACGATGTTGTCGACGAAGACACCATCCAGGAGGTGCAAGAGCGGCTTCCGCTGTACCTGACCCATCAGGAGGCGGACGACGTCATCGAGCCAACCACTGCAGAGGAAGTTCAACACCACCTCGACTCCTTACAGCCCAGGAAGGCGGGGGGGTGCGACAAGATCGACAACGCACTGCTGAAGAAGCTGCCACCGGAAGCAGTGCGTACCGTCACATCGATCTTTAACGCCATCCTCCGCACAGGCGCCTACCCCGATGCGTGGAAACACGCTGAGGTGGTCGCCATTCCGAAGGCTGGCAAGGACCTCAGGCTGGCGCAGAACTATCGCCCAATAAGCCTGCTGCCCTCCCTCTCGAAGACCTTCGAGAGGATACTCGCCAAACGGCTACAGCGCCACGTCAGTGAAGAAGGCCTGCTTCCTGACGAGCAGTTTGGCTTTCGCAGTGGGCACTCGACGCAGCACCAACTACTGCGACTGGTGGAGCAGGCGATGGCGGCCCTGGAGAGACGCGAGTACCTTGGGGCGGTACTACTCGACGTCTCCAAGGCCTTTGATAGCGTGTGGCACGACGGCCTCCTGTATAAGCTGCTGGTACAGGGGGTACCCGTGTCGTACGTCCGCCTTCTCCAGTCATATCTGCGAGGGCGCACATTCCATGTGCGTGCCGACGGCGGCATGTCGACGGCGCGCCACATACGTGCCGGAGTGCCGCAGGGGTCCGTCCTTGGCCCCCTGCTGTACTCCCTCTTCACCGCTGACGTCCCGAAGACGACGCCGAGGGTTCATCTGGCGCTCTACGCCGATGACACCGCGCTGTACACGCGCAGCATGAGCGCGCAGTTGATGCGCCGCCGCCTGCAGCTCTCCTGCAATGAGATTGGAGCCTGGGCCACCAAATGGCGGCTCAAGTTCAACGCAGGGAAGAGCCAGGCGGTGGTGTTTACTCGCCGCTGCATTCCCGTCGCGCTGCCGCCAGTGCGGATCATGGGAGGCCCCATCCCGTGGTCGCGTACTGGAAAGTACCTCGGCGTCACTCTGGATCGACGCCTGACTTGGGGTCCACATATCAGGGAGCTGAGGGGCCGGGCGCTTGGACGGATGCGCTCGCTCTACCCCCTCCTCAACCCCACGACGACACTGCCCACCCACTGCGGCCTCACGCTCTACCTAGCACTAATCAGGCCAGTGCTGGAGTACGCGGCCGTGGTGTGGGGAAATGCCGCCGACACTCACGTCCAGACGCTGCAACGGGTGCAGAACAAAGCCCTTCGGCTGGCGCTCCACCTGCCAAGGGACTACGACACCCGTATGCTGCACGACATCGCGGGAGTTCCGATGCTGAAGCGCCGCTTCCGCGCGCTCGCACGGAACTTCTACGAGTCGGCGAGGAGGTCCAGGAACCCGCTGGTCAGTGGACTGGGAAACCAACTCCACTGGCGCCCAGCGACCAGATGGCCAGACCGGTTGCTGGAATAACCCCAGCACCCAGTGACGACGACCAAGAGACGTGAATTCGTGATGACATACCACTAAGAGAGGACCACATGCATCTAGTGAATTCAACACGCAGGAACAGCAGTTAACCTGCTTAACCTGCTTAAAACCGTGCAAGGAATTGCACGTGAGTTTCACACGGCTGATTCTCTGCTCTGCTGTGCTGTGCTTGCGTGCCTGCCGTCCCGCTCGCTCTCGCTCTCGCTCTCGCTGTGTGTTACGCGCGTCGTCGAAATGGCAGATCAGGCGGCTACGAACGAGACTGCTGCGGCACCCGCCGCCACCGGCACTACGAAGAAGGCCAAGT
>NW_026047511.1:945000-960000 GCF_023864345.2 Schistocerca serialis cubense | reverse complement strand
ATCAGGGCCTGGTACACGTTCACTCCTACTGAGCAGGAAAGGGAGCTGGATGAGTTGAGGATTGGGTACAGGATGGACATTCTGGCACAGACCTTCCTATGGACCTCGTCTATGTGGGGTTTCCACGTAAGACGAGAGTCCAAGGTTACGCCAAGGTACTTGGCGGTTCTGCGCCAGGGGAGTTGGGTTCCGTTTAGGTGAAGGTGGAGGGGGGGCCGTTGAGGAGGTTCGCGCCTTCCGAGCCTACGGGTGATCAGCATCGCCTGCGTCTTTTCAGAATTGATGGTGATTCGCCAGCGACGGGCCCAAGTTTCTGTGTCATCTAAAACCCTTTGTAGCCTACGGATGACCAGGTCCTTGTTCGCGTTTCTTGTGTAGAAGGCTGTATCGTCAGCGTACTGTGCAGTGTGCACCAGGGGGGCCGTTGGAGTGTCCGCAGTGTACAGACTGTACAAAACGGGCCCCAGGACCGATCCCTGTGGCACCCCAGCACGAATACGCCTTCTGGTGGAGGTGGACGTTTCTACTTTGACAGAGAAAGTTCTGTTGGAGAGATAGCTTTTAATCTGTTTAACTATACTCCCGGGGAACCCTTGGGTGTACAACTTGTAGAGTAGCCCTCTATGCCATACTGAGTCAAAGGCCTTGGCTACGTCAAGTAGCACTATCCCGCAGTAGCCTCTGTGGTTGAAGCCCTCTGTGGCTGCTTCAACCACTCTCATGATCTGTTGTGGGGCAGAGTGGTTCTGCCGGAATCCGAATTGGAAATCCGGCAGAATTTGCTCTCTGGTGATGTGTTCTTGTATGGGTCTTAGCAGGAGGCGCTCGTAGATCTTGCTGAGAGTTGGCAAGAGGCTAATCGGCCTGTAGTGCTGCGGGAACAGAGGGTCTTTCCCTGATTTGTGTATTGCGACCACTTCCGCGTGTTTCCAGCAAGCTGGGAACTCGCGGGTACGAGTAATCTCGTTGAAGACGTTCGCGAGGTGTTCGATCGCCGTGGGTGGGAGGTTTTTGACCAACTGGTTGGTGACATTGTCATGTCCTGGCGCCTTTTTGGAGGGGAGGTACCTAATTACTTTTGCCACGTCTTCGGGGGCAAAAACTGTGGGTTCGTCTTCTGGGTCCTCCTCAGCATTGAGGAAGACAGCCAGTTGACGACGGACCACTCTTTCATGCTCATCATCCTGTGGTTCAGCCGCTTGGAACTGCTTCTCGAAAGTGTCGGCGAGGGCGTTGGCCTTTTCAGCATGGCTGTAGGCCATACCCCGCTCGCCATGCAGTGGCGGCATCCTAGCGCGTCTTCTTGTGAATTGTTTGGTTGCTTGCCAAAGTGTGTGATCGTCTACTTTGAGGGCTGAGAGGCGGTTTTGCCATTGCTGGTTTCTGTGCTCATTGAGCGCTACCTTCAATTCTCTCTGTAGACGATTGAGCAGCCTCCTTGTGGCCTGGTTTCTGGTTATCTTCCACTCTTTTGCCACTCTGTTCTTATGTCGAATTTGAGCTAGCAAGTGTTCCGGGAGCTGTATTTGCGGCGGCGGGCCATCCCTTTGTGGAGGGGTGGCTTCTTCCGCTGCCTGCAAGATGGTGCCTGTTAGGTCTTGTAGCGCTTGTTCTACTGTTTCGGCAGTAGGTGGCGGGGCGCGAGCGATATCAGAGGCGACAGTTTCTCGGTATCGCTCCCAGTTTGTACGTTTGTAAGACGTCTGGTACCGTGGGAGTGCTACCCATTCTCCCACGTCGACCTCTAGGATCACTGGGTTGTGGTCGGAGGACATTCTGTTGATCGTCCTCGCGGTCACAAACCCCGTAATCCTCCTAGTGAGAGCTATGTCCAACACGTCGGGCCTGCTTCCATTTTTTGGAAAATGTGTGGGCTCGACTGGACCCCAGGTTTCGAAGTGGTGGTTGCGCGCTAGTTGTTGCAATCTGGCGCCTGCTCTGGAGGTTACTCTAGAATTCCAATCAGGATGTTTGGCATTGAAGTCGCCCCCTATTATGAGTTTGCCTTCAATTTGCCCTAGAGTAGCTATGTCTCCCTCATCTATCTGGTCTTGTGGGGGTCGGTAGATTGCAACGATTGTTAGGGGTCCAGGGGCAGTGGCTACTTCCACCGCCACTGCTTCGATTTTATTGGTAGCTGGTAAGAATACCTGGTGGTGGGGGATCCCTCTTTTTATGTATATGGCCACTCCTCCGCCTTGGGTTGGCCTGTCTTTGCGATAGCTAACATAGTTGGGGACTGTCGCTTTTATTCCCGGTTTTAAGTGGGTTTCCCCCATCATGCATATGTCGATGGAGAACTCCTTCATGAGTTCTCTGAACTCGACCTCTTGGTTAACAATGCCGTCTGCGTTAAAGACGCACATTGCCAGGCCATGGATGTTTGGTCGTCTATTCATGATGGGGTTTTGAAACTACTGAGGAAGTCGCAGAGGGGAGCGACTGCTGGACTGTTGCCTGGAGGGCAACGAGGATCTGTGTGTTCTGCTTCTGGGCTTCCCTGAATTCCTTCATCATTTCCATGACGAGGTTCATGGTCTGCACCATTACGCCTAACAACTGATCCATGGGGGGGGAGTGTGTGTGGGGTTCCCTAGAGCTTCCTCCGTCATGGTGGACCTGGCCGTTGGTGCTGTGTATATCCCGGTGTTGTTCTGTTTGTTGTGTCTGGTGTTGTGGTGATTGGGCCACGCTTTCATGGTTCCTCAGGGGAGAAACCACTTCCGCATATGTCGCCCTCGGTGTGTCCGGCCTTGGTTTTACCCAGGCCTTGTCTGTGTGTGTTGTTGTATTTTGTTTTCTTGTGTGAGTGGTTGGGTTTGTGGTGTTCTGTTTGCGTGTGTGGGGGGCGGCCTTTGCGCCCTTTGCCTGCTGTGAGTGTCTTTTGTGGACCTCACAACCTTGGTAACCCGCTGTGTGGTTTTTGCCACACAGCGCGCACCTTATTTGTGGGTCCGTGTGCTGGAGTGTGCATGTCCTGGTGTCGTGGGCCTCAGCGCACTTCCTGCATCTCACTGGCATGTTGCAGTGCGCAGCGATGTGGTTCAGGCCCTGACACCTGAAGCACTGCACCGTCTTGTTTTTACGGCGCAGCGGCTCCGTGGTGACAGGGACTGCCAGGACCATCGTGATCTCCCTCTTGTTTTGAGGTACGTCAGGGAGTGTTACCTGGTACAGCGGCCACTTACTGTTTATGCTGCCCATTTGCTGTACTACCTTGACGACATACCCCCGGGCAGTCAAGTCTGTTTTGATTGCCTGGGGGGATACTCGTCTTGGTAGGTCTCTGATTACTATGTTTCTGTTTCGTGTTTTGGTTGTTGGGAAGGTGTAGTGAGGTATGCTTCTTGTGCTGAACAGTGCTTTGACTGTGTTGTAGTGTTCAAGTGTGTGTACTGTGACTTTTATTTTGTCTCCTCCGGCGGGTTTTGCCTGGAAACTGCCTCCCCCGATTTCTGTCTTGAGCAACTCAAAGAGCTCCTCGTAGTTTTGAGGAAACTCTGCGACAATCGGGGGGAGGTGGTGGGCGACTTGATTCTGTGTTTGCGTTGTGTTTTCTGTTAACGCTGGCTCCTCAGCAATCACCTGGAATCTGTTTGGGGTGGGTTCCACTCCCCGGGCTGGCGGAAGCCTCGGCTGGCGAAACGTTTTCCTCGCCAGCACGAAACCATCCGAATCCTGCCCAGTTACACGGTTCCCTTCCAGTTCCGGTGTTTCCTGGTCCCCTCCCAGAACGACGACAGGTGCTGTCGGGGGCGCAGGCTCCTCGGAGGGTGTGGACGTGGTTAGGGTGGGGGTGGTGGATTGCTTCTTCCCCTTGGAGTGCTTCTCCTTCCTATCCTTCTTAACACGCCGCTGCTTTGTTGTGGTGGACTTGTGTGGGGGGGATTTAAGGTATTTGGAACGGGTGGAGGACTGAGACGAGGGGGTGGGTTTGGGGAGGATTTTGGTCGGCAGACGGGGCATCTGCTTGCCATTCTTCATGGATGTGAGGAATTCGGGAAGTGTGCCGGTGGCGTGGGCAAGCAGGAGCGGAGATAGGACGAGGTTAGGAGGGGCAGGATTGCAAGTACTGACTATATATTTTGATGTTGGTGTGTTGTGTAAGACTGCTGTGTTTCTTGCCATGTCCGGGGCGGGAAGTGGGGCTGCTGCCAGGGGGGTGCCAGTTACAGCCTTCGTTGACACCGTTAGGTGGCCCGGCTGCATTGCTGGCCCTACTTTCCTAGTGGACGCGGAGGTCTGATCGGCGGCGGCGGAAACCTTCTCTGCGGTTCCGCGGCCGGCTGCCAGGTCCTGGCCCACGTTTTCCCTAACCTTGGGGGGGGCAGAGCATGGCTCTGCGGCAGCTGGGGCGCTCGAAACGGCCGGAGACGCGGCCCGCGGCAACAACAAGACGCGCCTTTTGTCGACAGCGGAAGACCGCTTCGACCCCAAGGCATCACCTGCACCAGACATATCCGCAGCGGCGAAAAGCACGACAATGCTGCTCTAATTACTACCTGAGGTTGCTTTGCCCTCAGATGATGTTGAGCGCCAAACTGTGTTTTAACAAAAACTCAGTTGGCCACTCCTGCGTCCTTGGTATGCGTAAGTTTCAAAGCTTTACGCACCCTCGAGACGTAACCCGCAAGCAGGTCCCTATGGCTCGGTGTAGTATCGTATGCGCTCCTGCAGCTCCGCACGCGATCACTGCACAGTACGACTGTCACCGAGCGACTGCCGGCGCAGCCGGGGTGGGGGTGCTTTATGGGCTCGGGTGCGGCGGCCGGTTGCGCGCGCGCCCCATTGGTCGGCGGCCGCAACAGGGCGAGCTGGTAAAGGTGCGGCGGCGGCTGGCGGCGGGTGCCACTGTGTGGGGAGACGCTGACTAGAGCGGAGCGCTTGCTACTGGTGTTGCTGCTGCCGTACGTTGGTTCGAGATGCCGCCCAAGACTAGCGGGAAGGCCGCCAAGAAGGCTGGCAAGGCGCAGAAGAACATTTCGAAGGGCGACAAGAAGAAGAAGCGCAAGAGGAAGGAGAGCTATGCCATCTACATCTACAAGGTGCTGAAGCAGGTGCACCCTGACACGGGCATCTCGTCGAAGGCGATGAGCATCATGAACAGCTTCGTGAACGACATTTTCGAGCGCATTGCGGCCGAGGCTTCTCGCCTGGCGCACTACAACAAGCGCTCGACCATCACGTCCCGCGAGATCCAGACCGCTGTGCGGCTGTTGCTGCCTGGCGAGCTGGCCAAGCACGCCGTGAGCGAGGGCACGAAGGCGGTGACCAAGTACACGAGCTCCAAGTAAGGAGGTGGCTCTGGAATGGAAGGAAGGATGGAGAAGGCTCCTCCGTTGCGAGAGCGGCAAAACGGCCCTTTTCAGGGCCACCAACTTGCCATTTGCGGGAAGGGCGGAATTGTTGTTGTTGTTGTTTGTGTGGACGGCTGTGATGTGATGTATGTGTGCATTGTGATTGTGGGTGGGGGGGGCGCGTCAAAGCGTGTTGCGGGGTACGGCCACGAGGTTGGTCGCCGTGGCGTGGAATGGTGGCACGCCTCGTTGGAGTGGTTTTGACCCATTGGTGTTGGTGTGTGTGTGTGTGTGTGTGTGTGTGTGTGTGTTACCTGTCTGCGAGGGGGGACAGTGCGATCGGCGACTTTTGTGTCACCGTAACGACGGCCGTTTGCGGGTTTGTTTTTTGCACATCATACATGGCGAGGGTGAAATGTGAAATGTTTTTGTTTGGTTTTTTTTTTTGTTTTTTTTTTTGCCGCCCACTATTCCCTTTGCTGTACGCCGAGTTTGACAATGGTGCGACGTAACTGCAGCGTGGAGGTGTGTGAGTGACGTTGAAGTGAACGTGCCATTAAGACGCATTGTTGTTGTATTGTACTGTACGTGTACGGCGACACGCACGATGATGTACCATTCGACTCTGATTTTTGATAGCCGTGTTTGACTGATTGCGTACGACGCACGCACACCGATGTCGTCATTCAAGATGCACGCGTGTCCAGTGCAGTACAGTAAGCGCGACGCTAGACGACGACGACGGCGGCGGCGGTCGTTTGTTTGGCGAATGTCTGTACACGTGTTTGTCTGTGTCCATCCGGTATGTATTTGTTTGTTTGTTTGAAAGTGTTTTGTGTGTCGGTGACGTGGTCCGATCCGTCGCCCCCTGAGTAACTGTCGATCGGCGCGATAGACCGGCGTCACGCAACTGAACCGAAGTCGTGGGCACACCCGTCATACTGTTGTACACCGTCGCGCTGAGAACGGTAACGAAAGGTTGACTTTGATCGGTCGAATGTCTGGGCAGAACGTGAGGAATGAGGCAAGAGTGCAAGGAGGAAAGGACAGAGGGGGGGCAAAAGAGAGAGAGGAAGGGAAAAAGGGGAGAAACGCATTCGTAGAGCAACGGAACGTTCCCGTGTCGGAGGCGTATTGGAGCCGCACTGAAATGCGTTTAACGGCGGCGCGGCTGCAAGTGTCTGCCGTGGTGAACGTTACCTTTGACGGCTGCATTGGGCTTTGCCTTTGCTTTCGCTTTTCGCTTTCCCGGATGTACGTAACGTTTGTTGATATGGTTCTGAGGAAGAGTGTATGACAGTGCCGTGCCGTCCATGTTCGTGTGCCCTCCCATTGTGTGTATGCTATTGTCTGTGTACTTGAATGATGTATGTAGGTGTTAGTGGACATGTTTTACCAGTGGGGGGAAATGGATGTCACGGTGGAGATGACGCACCCTCCGTACAGAAAGGTGTCGAGAAAGTGAGTGTGTGTGTGTGTGTGTGTGTGTGTGTGTGTGTGTGTGTGTGTGTGTGTGTGTGTGTGTGTGTGCGCGTCCGTGAATTGGCAGTGTTTGGAGGTGGGCGTGCCCTGCATGTGGCCCGGAAGGCTGTTCGTTTGGCGGTAGTGTTGTGTGGACAGGGGAGGGGCATGCGTAACGCTGCTGGCATGGCATTTCGGGAGATGGGAGGGGGCAAACGAGGAAACGAGGAGCGGCGGCCAAAGACGGGACGGGGAGGGGCGCGGTGTGGGTGGCTTGCGCCTGTGCTCGGCGTTGTGGTTTGTGCAAAAGAGGAGGAGAAAAACAATGAGTTGCCAGGGAGGGGAGCGGTGTTGTGTTGTGGTTGTCGTGGTGTAGCCGCAGACGCGGCTGTCAGTGAACGTGGCGAGACGGACGGATGCGCGGAGGGGCGGGGGCGGCGCATTTCGCCGGTGCCGTGCCGTGCCATGCCTGAAAGCCGCGTGGTCGCTGTGTTGTTGGTGGCGTGGGGGCGAGGAGAGTACCGTACGGGTGTGCTTGTGCGCCGGAAATGGCACACTGCGCCTGCCCGTCTTGGAGGCTGATGGCTGTGGTGTGGAAATGGGGCGCGGTGATGTTGAAGCAGTTGAAGAACAGAAAAGAAACCAAGAAGAAAACGGAAGGCGTGATGCGGCGGTGGTGGTGAGAGCGGGAAAAACAAAACAAAACAAAAGAACGAAAAAAAAACAACAAGAAACAAAAAAGAAAACAAAAAGTCTATCAATATTAAAATGTAAATGGAAATGGAAATGGACCCAGGTATAACCTCCCTGCACAAATAGCAGAGAGTCCGATGGTAATAAAAATGTGCCAGAATGTTAACGTCCCTACAAAACAAACCCAACGATAATATTAATGAAAGAATGAACCGTATGTAACATTGCAACAGACACAATGAAACCTGATAAATTGTATAAGGGCAGCAGCGTTGACCTTTGGCCCTGTATTCAGAATAAAAAGAGCCAAAGATCGTTACCCCAATGAAAAAAAAAGACACTGAAACACGTATGTAACATAGCAGCGATGGCGAGACATTGTAGCATCTGTGACCAGAGAGTTTGCGCTGGACTGCGCGAGTGTTGCGAGCGGTTCTCAGTCAGTCAGTCAGTCAGTCAGTCAGTCAGTGAGTCGTTGCGAGTCTGTAGCTCTGTGTAGTTGAGGGCTGTACTCTGTCAGTAGTCGTCGCGTGCAGTACGCTAATAGTCGTCATGCAGAGCGGTCGGTCAGTAGTAGGAGCCGAGTGCGGTTGTGTGATGTAGGCGGTCGGCAACACTGGTCAAGATGGTGAATAAGGTATACTGCTGTTAATTAATATAATCATTAGATAGTGAAAAATTTCATTTATTGTAATTATTCTCCAACAAGTTCCCCAATAATAATGTTTATTTCAAAAGCATTTTTCAAACATTTAATGTTTTATTGAACTAAAGAGTTCGTTGCACTTCACATTTCATTCCACTTCTTTGAAGAAAAATTTCACTAAAATCACAAAAAAAGAGAATATTATTATTTGCAATGCAGTTCCTCCAAGCGCTGCGCAACAACAAGAGCAGAAATGTGACATCCATTTATTCGGAGGTAAGACTTTAATTCTGATTGTTTTGCACAGGGCCAAAGACCGATATTTCGGTTTAATTGAAGTTTCTTGTCACTGAACGGACTTTAAATGTTGTGAAGAATTTATATTTGAGTCAGATTGCGAATTTCACATTTTTGTTGCCATTTTCAATACCTCTCATTGTGGGCGAGGTTACAATTAGCGCAATGTCCATTAGCATCCGAAAATAACATTGTCCATTATTTGAAAGTTTGCGGGGAGGTTACAACACACACAAAAAAAACAAAAAAAAAAAAAAAATTGCATTTATATCCGCTCCTCAATTGTAGATACCCCTTACACAGCTGTGTGCAATGAATGAGTGCTGGCTGGTAATTAATTGCACTCCTTGGAGGGAAATGCCATAGGAAGTGGTCTTTAAAAAGTGAATGTTTTTCGTTAAAAGACAAAAGGTACTTTAGAAAAAAGTAATAGTGGGGCGTTTGTTGTTGAACAAAGTAAGTACAATGAACATACGTTATCAGATTTGCGCAATGCAGCTTCACACTACCTTTTGATTATAACACAATATACTATACATCGTCCCGAACCGTGACCAGAGTCGCGAGACGAGCAGAGCACGCCGCCGACGCCCGCTCAGTACAACCGTCCACCCGCTACTACTGTCGACCGACTACTACCTCTCCCGACTCGCGCTACAATATATATAACAACTGTTCCCGGCGACCCGGTGCGTGCCACTACTGTCGTCTGGCGCGGTCCAAGCGCCGACTAGCAACGATAAATAACTCTCTGGTCAGACAGAGATGCTGTCATGCCTCGCCATCGCTCTGGTAATGGAACACGCAGTGGCGGAGCCAAAGACTGTGTTGTCGAGGTCGAGTGCGAGCGGGAAGAGAGGCAGCGTCGGCACGGAGATGCAAGCGAGCGCGAGACGCACGGGTGCTGCGGCGTGGCGCGTTTGCGGTCGGCGCCTTTGGTGGCAACGGCCGGGACAAGCAGCGGTGTATGGTGTGGTGCGGGGCGGACAGGGGCGGCGGTGGACGGGGAGGAGGAGGCGGCGCGACGACGGCATGGGGGCGAAAACGGGTTCGGGGGACGGCGGATGTTGAGAGGCGTCACGCGCGGACAGGACACAGACACAGACACAGAGACACACAGATTGGAAAGGGAGGGTGCGCGGTAGTAGTTGGGAATGTGCGTACCGTGCGGGATGGGAGTGGGCGAGGAACACGGTCGTGGCCCCCTGTTTTGGGTGCGTGTGATGACGTCGGTGTGTTGTGGGAAGGGAAGGTGCTGTGGCGGCGGCGCGTAATGGGCGTAGGCCGAAAAGAGAAAGGAACGTGGGCAGTGTGTTGGCAAGCGTCGGTTCGACTGCGACGTTGATGGGCAGGGCAGGGCAAGGTTAATGGTGGTAGGAGTAGGCGTGTGGGCGCAAAAAAATCTGCCGCTGCAGGCGGTGCCGTAACCGCCATGGCGGGAAGGAGAGAGGGCCAAAGAAAGAAAGAAAGAAAGACAGAAGGAAAAAAAAAAAAAGGAGGGGGGGGGGCGAAAGTGGAGAGGCGGTGGTGTGAGAAGGGCGGGGGCGGAAGGAAGGCAGGAAGGACAAGAGGCGAGGCGACGGCTTGCTTTGTGTATCGGTCGGTCTCTGGCTATGCTTCGTTTTCTGCAGCAGGGTCGGTGCGCGGCGTGGCTCGCGGCAGTGGGAACGCCTGGCGGCTGGACGGCCAGCAATGCGGTTGGATGGGCGGCCACAGCACCGCACCTGTGCCCGAGGAGGAGACGCTGGCGGCGGGCCCTGAGGTGAGGCCGGCTCGGCTGGGGCTGTGGATGTGGATGTGTAGGTGTGCGCCGCTGCTGCAACAACGAGTAAAACGCGAGAAGAAGGGATGGCGGTAGAGAGGAGAGGAAAAAAAAAAAAAAAAATAAAAGGTCGTGTTGTGTTGATGCGCAGGCAGACGCGTACAGAGAGACGAGCCCGGTCTGCAGCAGGGTGTGGCCGTGCCGAGTGCAGAGCAGCGGCGGCTCGGTTCGGTTCGGCCCGGCCCGGCGGGCCGCGCTGTTGTCGCGGACGTGAGCGCCCCCTGGCGGGTGGCCGGAGGCGGCGCGGCGTGTTGGACGTGTGGCTGGTGGCAGTGCACAATTTGCGAGTGGCTGGCGGTGTGGTGTGGCGGTTGGCGCGTCGGGCGGCGGAGAGGTATGTGTTGCGGGCGCCCTTTGCTGCGCTGCGTCGTTACGTGTGCCGTACAGGGCGGGCGCTTGTCGACTGTGTGGGCGGTGTGGCGAATTGGCGTGAAACGGCTGCCGAGAGGTGTGTGGTAGCGAGCCGGTCGGTGTCAGTGCGAAGGGGAATGTGCGTGCGTTTGGCGGTTTCGGTGTGCTTTTTGCGGCGTGAGAGTGGGAATTAGTGGGGCCGGCTGTTGTGTTGGTTCCTTGTGTCTTGTGTCGCGTAGCTTGATGGCAACGTGGAAGGACGCCGGTTTCGTTTCGAGCCTTGCGTGTGGTTGTCGACGTTGACTGGTTGGCGTGTGCCGATGCACGTGCATGTGTGGGTCGCGAGTGCGTGTTTGGCTGGCTGTGTGTGTGTGTGTGTGTGTTTTGGGGGGGAAGGGGGAGGCGGTGGTGAAAGTGCAGTCGTTGCCACGGGCGTCGTCGGGTGGGGCTGGGGCTGTGCGCCGTGGCGGAAAGGTGGTAGGTTGCGGGAAGCGAGCCCGTCGTTGACGGTGTCGCGTGAGGTGTGAATCGAGTGGGGCGCGGGGCGCGAGACAGGAGCAGCGTGCCGCTGCGTCGTGGTCGTCAGCAGAGGCTGTGCGTGTGCTTGTCCTTTTTGTGGGCGGTTCGTGCGAGGCGTTTTTGTTTTGTGTTGCCCTAGTTGTTAGTTTATTTTGTTTGTGTTTGTTATTTGTGAGACGACGACTGGTTGGTGGCGTGCGCGCGAAGTGGCGGTGTGCGCTTCCCGTGTCGTTTGTGTTGTTTTGTTTTTGTGTGTGTTTTTTTTTTTTTTTTTTTGCACTGGGCCCCGGGGGGTGGGTGGGTGCGTGTGTGTCGATTGCCGGCTGGCGAAAGGTGCGCCATCGGCGGGGTGGGTCGCCGGCACAAGTAGAGGCGGCGGCGTTGTTGCTGTTGTTGTGTGGTGTTTGTTTTGTTCGGCTGTGTCGGCGAGCTGTGTTGCGGTGCGTGTGAATGGTGCTGGCGTTGGGGCTGCGACTGCGACGGCGGCGAGCCGCGGGCGCGCATGATAGTGATGTTGTGAACAGCGGCTGTGTACGGTAGTGGTGTTGTTGTAGCACGACGTGCATCCGGGCCGGCGCGGAAAGCGCAGTTGCGGGCGGTTGCCCTTCGGTGCCAGCCATGTCGCGTGAGCGGCGGGTTGCTCTGGTGTCGACACGTGGTGCTCTGGGTTGTTGTGTGGTGCCCTTTGGCCGGTGGGGGTGGTTCGCGTGTGTCTCGTTCGCGCTCGGTATCTGGTCGTGGTCGTGCTGCTCCCCCGTCTGTCGGCGGTTTTCGACGTCGTCTGTACGTTTTTGTTCGTTTGCGGCGTGCCTGCCGACGTCGTCCCGTCGCGACCTTTCAACCGAAAGTGTGGCGCCCGAAGGTGAACGAACGTAACCCTGACCTCGGCGCTTTACGCTGAGCCGAGCGAACCGAACCTAACCTGTGGTGTGGCGAGGTGAGCTCAGCCTGTGAGCCCCTAACGTCTACGTACGGTAAGCTGTCCGGCTCACGCCTCACGTTTGAACGCTTTTTTAACCTACGTTTGACGCTTCTTAAACCTAGCACTGACCCCTTAACCTAACGTGTAACCTAACCTAACCTAACCTAACCTAACCTAGCCTCTGACGCCTGACGTGTTTGAATGCTTAACCTAAGTTTGACGCTTAACCTAACCCAAGTCCCCTTAACCTAACCCACGTCCACCTAACCTAACCTAGACGTGTAAACGTAATGTGTAACGCGTAACGTGTAAGGTCGGCTGGCGTGTGTGCTGACGGCAGATTGGGTTGGTCTGTCGATTCGGATTGCGGTTTGCCTCGGTCGAGGGGTTGGGTCGGAAGCGGCGAGGGGCGGCGGCGCCTGTTGCGCAGGCGGCGGCGCCTGTTGCGGCGGGCAATTGTTGAGAAACGGCTGTGAATGTTGGCGGGCGAGAGGAGGAGGACGGCGCGCGATGTGGCCCGACGGCTGCGGGCCGATCGGGAAACGGCGGGAGGGCGACGGAAGGCGATGGGGCGGCGGAGGCGCGTTTGCACGGCCGTCATCGCCGCACGCCTCGGCTTGTGTGGCTGTGGCGCCGGCCGCGCTGGCCGGGCTGCCGCGGCGACGGTGTGGGAGTTTTGCCGAAGGTTTGGCCATTGTGGCGGGTCGTCGGCTGGGGCTGTGGGGGCGGCATTTGGGCGGGGGCGGCGATTCTCGGCGGGCCGACCCAGGCTGTAGCGCGCGGTAGCTGCAGTTTGGCCGTGGTTTGCGGCGCTGCCGTGGCGACTGGTTGGCGACTGTGGTGTGGCTGTGTGTAGCCCCATCCTCGGTGGTTTGAAAGGCGCGGGCGGTTGTGGCGCAGGTTTGGGGCTGCTCCGCACAGGCTGTCGGACGTTGGGCGGTAGCAAGCGCGGGAGGCGCGGCGCGGCGGCGCGCAGAGTGGCGGCCGCTCTCTCGGCCGTCCGCGCCCGCCCGCGACACTGGCTGGGCCCTTGTGATTCTCTGCTCTGCTGTGCTGTGCTTGCGTGCCTGCCGTCCCGCTCGCTCTCGCTCTCGCTCTCGCTGTGTGTTACGCGCGTCGTCGAAATGGCAGATCAGGCGGCTACGAACGAGACTGCTGCGGCACCCGCCGCCACCGGCACTACGAAGAAGGCCAAGTCTGCGTCGTCTGCGAAGAAGCCGCGCGCCAAGCCTGCGCACCCGCGCACCTCTGAGATGGTGACGGCCGCCATCAAGAGTCTGAAGGAGCGCGGCGGGTCGTCGCTGCAGGCGATCAAGAAGTACATAGCCGCGCACTACAAGCTGGACGCGGAGAAGCTGGCGCCGTTTATCAAGAAGTACCTCAAGTCGGCCGTCGTGGCGGGCGAGCTGGTGCAGACGAAGGGGAAGGGCGCGTCCGGCTCGTTCAAGCTTGCCGGCGCCGGCGGCGGGGGGGCGGCCGAGGGCGGCAAGGCTCGTGCTGGCGGTGCCAAGAAGAAGCGCGCCGCTCCGGCCAGCAAGGAGAAGAAGGGCGCCCGTGCGGCCGGCGCAAAGAAGGCTGGTGGCGTGAAGGCGGCGACCGGTCGGAAGGCGGGCGCCGCCAAGAAGGCGTCTGCGGCGTCGGCCGCTCCCGCGGGTGCGAAGAAGGCGGCTGCGGCCAAGCCGGCCAAGGCCAAGTCGCCGTCGAAGGCGAAGAAGGCCGCCAAGGTTCCGACGAAGAAGCCGAAGGCGCCGCGCCCGAAGAAGGCGACGACGCCGTCTAAGGCGAAGGCTTCGCCCAAGAAGAAGAAGTAGAAAGAGATGGGAAAGGAAGGGTTTGGCGCTTGACTCCGTCGTCCCCACCCCCCGTCGTCGTCTAGTGGCGCGCAAGAGACGCGCGGCCCAAAACGGCCCTTCTCAGGGCCATCAAAGCACGTCGGGGAAGGTTTTGATTGTCGTGTTGCGTTTGGTGTGGGGTGTCTGTCTGGCGTTTCTGTATGCCCGTGGGGATGCTGTTTGCGTGCCGTGGTGGTTGGATTGCGGGGGTCGGTGGCGGGTGTGGGCGGCGGTAGCGGTAAGCGGTGTTGTTGTTGTTGTTGTTGTTGTTGTTGTTGTCGTGGTTGATTGTCGCCGTGTTTGTGGCGGCGGCCGACGGTTGGTTTTCTGTCACGTTGTTTTGTTTGAATACGTTGGTTGGCTTGCCTGCGTTCGTTCTTCTCGGATGTCTGTCTTGTCGAGTCGTGTCTGGTCTTTGTTTTGTTCCTTTGTGTGTGTGTGTGTTATGTTTTGCAAGGGGGGGCACGTTGAGATGTGGGAAGGAGTCGGCGGGGGATTTCGGTGGCGTGTAGAGCGAGCGAGCGCGCCTGCCTGGCCGTTGGCCGTCGGAGTGGAGTGCGGGTTTTTTTTGATTTCGAAAAACGAAAGCGGCGGCCGGCCAGCCACCCGTGCGGTGTGACGTCGGCCGTTGGGTATTGTGCGCTTTGAGCGCCGGGGAGGGATGATGTGTGATTGTTGCGCGCTGCTAGCAGGCAGGCAGAGTGAGCGGGTGTGGCGGACGGACGGGAAGTGGTGGTTTTTGTTTTTTTTGGGGTTGCGGGGCGAGAGGCAGGCGACCGACAAAGTTTGCTCGCGACGGAGAGATGTTAGTGGCCCTGAAAAGGGCCGTTTTTGTTTGTGCGGTGCGGTGCCGCGGCGCGGTTTAGGCGCGCTCGCCGCGGATGCGGCGAGCGAGCTGGATGTCCTTGGGCATGATGGTGACGCGCTTGGCGTGGATTGCGCACAGGTTGGTGTCTTCGAAGAGGCCGACGAGGTAGGCCTCGCTGGCCTCCTGCAGGGCCATGACTGCGGAGCTCTGGAAGCGCAGGTCGGTCTTGAAGTCCTGGGCGATCTCGCGCACTAGGCGCTGGAATGGCAGCTTGCGGATGAGCAGCTCTGTGCTCTTCTGGTAGCGCCTGATTTCTCGCAGGGCGACGGTGCCCGGCCTGTAGCGGTGGGGC
>NW_026047511.1:935000-940000 GCF_023864345.2 Schistocerca serialis cubense | reverse complement strand
CCAATGAAAAAAAAAGACACTGAAACACGTATGTAACATAGCAGCGATGGCGAGACATTGTAGCATCTGTGACCAGAGAGTTTGCGCTGGACTGCGCGAGTGTTGCGAGCGGTTCTCAGTCAGTCAGTCAGTCAGTCAGTCAGTCAGTGAGTCGTTGCGAGTCTGTAGCTCTGTGTAGTTGAGGGCTGTACTCTGTCAGTAGTCGTCGCGTGCAGTACGCTAATAGTCGTCATGCAGAGCGGTCGGTCAGTAGTAGGAGCCGAGTGCGGTTGTGTGATGTAGGCGGTCGGCAACACTGGTCAAGATGGTGAATAAGGTATACTGCTGTTAATTAATATAATCATTAGATAGTGAAAAATTTCATTTATTGTAATTATTCTCCAACAAGTTCCCCAATAATAATGTTTATTTCAAAAGCATTTTTCAAACATTTAATGTTTTATTGAACTAAAGAGTTCGTTGCACTTCACATTTCATTCCACTTCTTTGAAGAAAAATTTCACTAAAATCACAAAAAAAGAGAATATTATTATTTGCAATGCAGTTCCTCCAAGCGCTGCGCAACAACAAGAGCAGAAATGTGACATCCATTTATTCGGAGGTAAGACTTTAATTCTGATTGTTTTGCACAGGGCCAAAGACCGATATTTCGGTTTAATTGAAGTTTCTTGTCACTGAACGGACTTTAAATGTTGTGAAGAATTTATATTTGAGTCAGATTGCGAATTTCACATTTTTGTTGCCATTTTCAATACCTCTCATTGTGGGCGAGGTTACAATTAGCGCAATGTCCATTAGCATCCGAAAATAACATTGTCCATTATTTGAAAGTTTGCGGGGAGGTTACAACACACACAAAAAAAACAAAAAACAAAAAAAAATTGCATTTATATCCGCTCCTCAATTGTAGATACCCCTTACACAGCTGTGTGCAATGAATGAGTGCTGGCTGGTAATTAATTGCACTCCTTGGAGGGAAATGCCATAGGAAGTGGTCTTTAAAAAGTGAATGTTTTTCGTTAAAAGACAAAAGGTACTTTAGAAAAAAGTAATAGTGGGGCGTTTGTTGTTGAACAAAGTAAGTACAATGAACATACGTTATCAGATTTGCGCAATGCAGCTTCACACTACCTTTTGATTATAACACAATATACTATACATCGTCCCGAACCGTGACCAGAGTCGCGAGACGAGCAGAGCACGCCGCCGACGCCCGCTCAGTACAACCGTCCACCCGCTACTACTGTCGACCGACTACTACCTCTCCCGACTCGCGCTACAATATATATAACAACTGTTCCCGGCGACCCGGTGCGTGCCACTACTGTCGTCTGGCGCGGTCCAAGCGCCGACTAGCAACGATAAATAACTCTCTGGTCAGACAGAGATGCTGTCATGCCTCGCCATCGCTCTGGTAATGGAACACGCAGTGGCGGAGCCAAAGACTGTGTTGTCGAGGTCGAGTGCGAGCGGGAAGAGAGGCAGCGTCGGCACGGAGATGCAAGCGAGCGCGAGACGCACGGGTGCTGCGGCGTGGCGCGTTTGCGGTCGGCGCCTTTGGTGGCAACGGCCGGGACAAGCAGCGGTGTATGGTGTGGTGCGGGGCGGACAGGGGCGGCGGTGGACGGGGAGGAGGAGGCGGCGCGACGACGGCATGGGGGCGAAAACGGGTTCGGGGGACGGCGGATGTTGAGAGGCGTCACGCGCGGACAGGACACAGACACAGACACAGAGACACACAGATTGGAAAGGGAGGGTGCGCGGTAGTAGTTGGGAATGTGCGTACCGTGCGGGATGGGAGTGGGCGAGGAACACGGTCGTGGCCCCCTGTTTTGGGTGCGTGTGATGACGTCGGTGTGTTGTGGGAAGGGAAGGTGCTGTGGCGGCGGCGCGTAATGGGCGTAGGCCGAAAAGAGAAAGGAACGTGGGCAGTGTGTTGGCAAGCGTCGGTTCGACTGCGACGTTGATGGGCAGGGCAGGGCAAGGTTAATGGTGGTAGGAGTAGGCGTGTGGGCGCAAAAAAATCTGCCGCTGCAGGCGGTGCCGTAACCGCCATGGCGGGAAGGAGAGAGGGCCAAAGAAAGAAAGAAAGAAAGACAGAAGGAAAAAAAAAAAAGGAGGGGGGGGGCGAAAGTGGAGAGGCGGTGGTGTGAGAAGGGCGGGGGCGGAAGGAAGGCAGGAAGGACAAGAGGCGAGGCGACGGCTTGCTTTGTGTATCGGTCGGTCTCTGGCTATGCTTCGTTTTCTGCAGCAGGGTCGGTGCGCGGCGTGGCTCGCGGCAGTGGGAACGCCTGGCGGCTGGACGGCCAGCAATGCGGTTGGATGGGCGGCCACAGCACCGCACCTGTGCCCGAGGAGGAGACGCTGGCGGCGGGCCCTGAGGTGAGGCCGGCTCGGCTGGGGCTGTGGATGTGGATGTGTAGGTGTGCGCCGCTGCTGCAACAACGAGTAAAACGCGAGAAGAAGGGATGGCGGTAGAGAGGAGAGGAAAAAAAAAAAAAAAATAAAAGGTCGTGTTGTGTTGATGCGCAGGCAGACGCGTACAGAGAGACGAGCCCGGTCTGCAGCAGGGTGTGGCCGTGCCGAGTGCAGAGCAGCGGCGGCTCGGTTCGGTTCGGCCCGGCCCGGCGGGCCGCGCTGTTGTCGCGGACGTGAGCGCCCCCTGGCGGGTGGCCGGAGGCGGCGCGGCGTGTTGGACGTGTGGCTGGTGGCAGTGCACAATTTGCGAGTGGCTGGCGGTGTGGTGTGGCGGTTGGCGCGTCGGGCGGCGGAGAGGTATGTGTTGCGGGCGCCCTTTGCTGCGCTGCGTCGTTGCGTGTGCCGTACAGGGCGGGCGCTTGTCGACTGTGTGGGCGGTGTGGCGAATTGGCGTGAAACGGCTGCCGAGAGGTGTGTGGTAGCGAGCCGGTCGGTGTCAGTGCGAAGGGGAATGTGCGTGCGTTTGGCGGTTTCGGTGTGCTTTTTGCGGCGTGAGAGTGGGAATTAGTGGGGCCGGCTGTTGTGTTGGTTCCTTGTGTCTTGTGTCGCGTAGCTTGATGGCAACGTGGAAGGACGCCGGTTTCGTTTCGAGCCTTGCGTGTGGTTGTCGACGTTGACTGGTTGGCGTGTGCCGATGCACGTGCATGTGTGGGTCGCGAGTGCGTGTTTGGCTGGCTGTGTGTGTGTGTGTGTGTGTTTTGGGGGGGAAGGGGGAGGCGGTGGTGAAAGTGCAGTCGTTGCCACGGGCGTCGTCGGGTGGGGCTGGGGCTGTGCGCCGTGGCGGAAAGGTGGTAGGTTGCGGGAAGCGAGCCCGTCGTTGACGGTGTCGCGTGAGGTGTGAATCGAGTGGGGCGCGGGGCGCGAGACAGGAGCAGCGTGCCGCTGCGTCGTGGTCGTCAGCAGAGGCTGTGCGTGTGCTTGTCCTTTTTGTGGGCGGTTCGTGCGAGGCGTTTTTGTTTTGTGTTGCCCTAGTTGTTAGTTTATTTTGTTTGTGTTTGTTATTTGTGAGACGACGACTGGTTGGTGGCGTGCGCGCGAAGTGGCGGTGTGCGCTTCCCGTGTCGTTTGTGTTGTTTTGTTTTTGTGTGTGTTTTTTTTTTTTTTTTTTTTGCACTGGGCCCCGGGGGGTGGGTGGGTGCGTGTGTGTCGATTGCCGGCTGGCGAAAGGTGCGCCATCGGCGGGGTGGGTCGCCGGCACAAGTAGAGGCGGCGGCGTTGTTGCTGTTGTTGTGTGGTGTTTGTTTTGTTCGGCTGTGTCGGCGAGCTGTGTTGCGGTGCGTGTGAATGGTGCTGGCGTTGGGGCTGCGACTGCGACGGCGGCGAGCCGCGGGCGCGCATGATAGTGATGTTGTGAACAGCGGCTGTGTACGGTAGTGGTGTTGTTGTAGCACGACGTGCATCCGGGCCGGCGCGGAAAGCGCAGTTGCGGGCGGTTGCCCTTCGGTGCCAGCCATGTCGCGTGAGCGGCGGGTTGCTCTGGTGTCGACACGTGGTGCTCTGGGTTGTTGTGTGGTGCCCTTTGGCCGGTGGGGGTGGTTCGCGTGTGTCTCGTTCGCGCTCGGTATCTGGTCGTGGTCGTGCTGCTCCCCCGTCTGTCGGCGGTTTTCGACGTCGTCTGTACGTTTTTGTTCGTTTGCGGCGTGCCTGCCGACGTCGTCCCGTCGCGACCTTTCAACCGAAAGTGTGGCGCCCGAAGGTGAACGAACGTAACCCTGACCTCGGCGCTTTACGCTGAGCCGAGCGAACCGAACCTAACCTGTGGTGTGGCGAGGTGAGCTCAGCCTGTGAGCCCCTAACGTCTACGTACGGTAAGCTGTCCGGCTCACGCCTCACGTTTGAACGCTTTTTTAACCTACGTTTGACGCTTCTTAAACCTAGCACTGACCCCTTAACCTAACGTGTAACCTAACCTAACCTAACCTAACCTAACCTAGCCTCTGACGCCTGACGTGTTTGAATGCTTAACCTAAGTTTGACGCTTAACCTAACCCAAGTCCCCTTAACCTAACCCACGTCCACCTAACCTAACCTAGACGTGTAAACGTAATGTGTAACGCGTAACGTGTAAGGTCGGCTGGCGTGTGTGCTGACGGCAGATTGGGTTGGTCTGTCGATTCGGATTGCGGTTTGCCTCGGTCGAGGGGTTGGGTCGGAAGCGGCGAGGGGCGGCGGCGCCTGTTGCGCAGGCGGCGGCGCCTGTTGCGGCGGGCAATTGTTGAGAAACGGCTGTGAATGTTGGCGGGCGAGAGGAGGAGGACGGCGCGCGATGTGGCCCGACGGCTGCGGGCCGATCGGGAAACGGCGGGAGGGCGACGGAAGGCGATGGGGCGGCGGAGGCGCGTTTGCACGGCCGTCATCGCCGCACGCCTCGGCTTGTGTGGCTGTGGCGCCGGCCGCGCTGGCCGGGCTGCCGCGGCGACGGTGTGGGAGTTTTGCCGAAGGTTTGGCCATTGTGGCGGGTCGTCGGCTGGGGCTGTGGGGGCGGCATTTGGGCGGGGGCGGCGATTCTCGGCGGGCCGACC
>NW_026047511.1:915000-930000 GCF_023864345.2 Schistocerca serialis cubense | reverse complement strand
GCGGCCCTTTCGGCCGCGATGGCTGCTTGCAGGTCGGCCAGCGCTTGGTCGGTTGCCGCTTCAACGCGGCACGACGGGCGCCCCTCGCCGGAGCGGGGAGGCAGTGCGGCCGACTTGGCGGCAGGCACCGCAGGGCTTGCTGTGGTGTGCTGCCGGCGGTAGCTGCAGCTGCGCGAGTTGGCGGCGTGAGGTCCGCCGCAATTCGCGCATGTGTTGGCGGCTCCACGTGGTTTGGGGCAGTTACGGGTGTCGTGTGCCGCCGCGCATTTCAAACACGCGGCTGCGTTTCGGCAGACACCCGCCACGTGCCCCAACTGCTGGCACCTGTAGCACTGCACGTGTTGCAGTGAACGCCGCTTGTGCTTCGGCTTCTGTGGTCGCCTGCGGCCGCGGGAACTCCCCAAAGCACTGATGAGATGTTCCAGCGCGGCTGCTAGCTTGTTCCCCTTGCGTCCTGCCATATCTTGTGGTTGGAACGAACAAAGGCGTGCGCGGGCGACGTAACGATGCGAGCCGTAGCGAGTCCAGCAGCGGGCGTCCGTGCGTCGCGTGCGTGCGTGCGTGCGTACGTGCGTGCCGGCGCAGCCGGGGTGGGGGTGCTTTATGGGCTCGGGTGCGGCGGCCGGTTGCGCGCGCGCCCCATTGGTCGGCGGCCGCAACAGGGCGAGCTGGTAAAGGTGCGGCGGCGGCTGGCGGCGGGTACCATCTTTCGAGAATTTCGGTGCCATAGGCGTTAGGGAAGTTGCAGTCCAGGGACCCGCCGAGCCACACAGTCAAACAGCCTGACTGTGAGGCCCGTGGTGGCATCCCGCGCCTGCCAGGTGTAGGGAAAATACATTGGCACGGAAATTGTCGAAATATAGGGAAGTACTAGTAAACCATTTCATATCGTGGCTACCCCTCCATGGAGCGCCCGCACGACTTTGAACATCAGGAGGCCAAAATGGACCCACCTGCGAACCTGTCAATATCATCTTCTGCCCCACATCCCCCACTAATCTCACCAATTCATACACCTTCACTGAGCAGCAGCTCTGACTCAGATAAGCTCATAGTAGACACCGACTCTTCTGGCTCTGACAGCACCTCCAATTCCTCAACACCTGGAATTGAACCAAATTCTCCCCTCCATCTCCGAAACGGAAAGAGAGTGACACTTATGAGGCAAGAGCAACAACTGCCTACAACCAAAAACATCGCGGAGCCAGCCCAAAAAGGCAACCACAAAACCATCCCACAAGAAACGAGCAGGCGCGATGCAGCGAATCAGGAGCCAACTACATCACAACAAGGAGAGTTGGACACTGCCCAGCCTGCACCGCAAAAGAAAGACACACAAGTCACCCAAATACCAAAGGCATCACAAGTCAGGGGAAGAAAAATACCCCCCATTACAGTCTTCGAGACAAAGGGGTACACAACTTTTATCGGCCAGATACAAGGCAAGCTAAAAGGGGCCCTCAGCACAACATACAAGGGAGACAGTATTGTCTACCAGGCGACAAACTCAGAAGACTTCTATTTCCTAAAGCAGGAATTCCGTAAAAGACAAATAGAATTCTATACTTATAATGATGACCCCAAACACACACTAAAAGTGGTCATAAGGAGATTAACCCCACATTGGACCCCAGACGAAGTGAAGGAGGCACTATTAGAAAGCGGCTTTCAGGTGCAGGGCGTGTACCAGGTGGCGCAGCCACAAACAGAAATAGATGCAGAAGGTAGAGTCATCTCTGCCCCACGCAGGAAGACCAGGAACTTCCAAGTAAACTTACTAAATACAGCAGAATCCAGAAAGATTTTCAAGCTGCAAAGACTGCTGCACATGACGATCGCAGTAGAGCTTTATAAAAAACCAGCAGGACCAACCCAATGCTACATTTGCCAACGCTTCAGGCACGGAGCTCAGCAATGCAACATGGCCCCAAGGTGTGTGAAGTGTGCTGGACCACACCTGTCGAGCACCTGCACAAAATCGAGAGACACGCCAGCCACTTGCGCAAACTGTGGAGGGGCTCACCCTGCATCCTATGGGGGATGCCCAGTACGTATCAAGCTTGTCGAGGCCTGGGAAGCGAGACACACGACCACAGCCAGAAATGCCCCACCCCCACCCCCCCCACCATCAATCTTGGAGGAAGCGCACTTCCCCACGCCACCAACACCCGCAAACGCGGGAAGAAACCCTAATAACCAAACCACTTCACCACCTCCTCCGCAAGACTGCACAACAGGACCACCTAAAGAACACAGAAACGATAACCGCACCTTAGCCCAGGTGGTAAAAACAAACCCCCAACCGGCAAAGGCGACAAAACCAGAAGCCCAACCACGACCCCAACGTCTACCAGCAGCGCAAAGACGCCCAGCCACCCCACCAAACCAACCAGTTGCCACCCAGGTCTCACGGCCCTCCCCCAAAAGGACAAAAACCCCCCCTCTGCCCACAAACCCTGCCAACAATCCAGACTCACCAACTCTCCCCACACCCATGCTATCACCAGCAGCAACATCCACAGAAGTACCTCCCCTGCCACTACTGGCACCAACCACCACAACAACTCCACCACCACAAACAGCATCCCAGCAGCTCCTGCAAGCCCCCATCTCTTCCACAACACCCCACACAGAATCAGATATCAGAACTGTCGAGATCACAGCATCTCCAACACAGCACCAATCACCACATATCCAACAAAACCGAAATACCCAGGAGCATAGTCCAAACCAAAACCAGCCCTGGGACTTCGTCAAGAAGGTTATAAACCTTATCCAGAAATTATTAACCACCGACTTCTTCACGAAAGTGAAAAAAGCAATAAGCCAAATCCTAGCAGCTCCAGACACCTTCACGAAGGTATCAATGTTTTTCACCACCATTCTCCCACTGTTTTCCGATGGCGAATAGAAAACGACACATCACCATCGCCATCTGGAATGCAGACGGAGTATTCCACGACCGACACGAACTGGAAATGTTTCTAGAAGATTACGGCATCGACGTAGCACTAGTAAATGAAACCCATCTAACCCCTGATGAACAATTTCGAGTCAAAAATTACATTCTAATCCGGACTGACCGTCCTAACAGACCTGGTGGCGGAACTGGAGTCCTCATAAAACACCGGATATGCCACCGACAAGTCACCATCCCACCTCTAATCAACACAGAGGCAACTGCAATAGAAATCATGTTAAACCAACACCCAACTGTCCTGGTGGCAACCTACCACCCTCCAAACGAACGCTTCCATCACAGTGACCTCGACAGCTTGCTAAATGTGAACAACAGGACCATAGTAGGGGGGGACCTGAATGCCAAGCACAGGGCATGGGGTTGCCGCACTGGAAATACAAGTGGGAACCAGCTGCTGAGATACCTGGATACCCACCCAGCAGTCCAAGTGGTAGCCCCAGATGAACCCACCCACTTCCCGTACAACTCACGCCATCTGCCAGACAAGCTGGACATATTCTTACTAAAAAATATTGACCTGGGCACAAGCACAGAAGTCATAAACACGCTGAACTCTGACCATAACCCAGTCATCTTAAGATTCGAAAATGACCACATCATACCAACAGAAAGCATCCACACTACGTACCACACAAACTGGGTACGATATAAAGAACTAGTGGAACATCACATACCAGACCCAGCACCGGAATATGCATCGATAGAAGACATAGACAAAGCCGCAGCAGACTTTACTAACATCATCAAAAGCTGTGCCCAAGTAACAACTATCAAACTCACACAAAATAGGGGCAGGACCAACTTACCACCAGACCTAGCCCAATTGATAACAGACAAAAACCGGACCAGGAAGCGATGGCAAACATACCGTTACCCTCAAGATAGGAGGATAATGGACCAAATGGCCCGTGAAATCAAAACCAGACTGCATATGCTCCGGTGCAGCAGGTACCAACATAGCTTGCAGGCAGCCGAATCAAACCCTGAACAATTCTGGCGAATCATAAAGGCTAGGCGGCAACCCCAGACAGCCACAAGACCACTGCATGGGCAACAGGGGCTGGTTTACACCCCTGCAGATAAGGCGGCCGCCATGTCAGACACCTACGAACTCCAGTTCCAAGAAAACATAGTAGAGAACGACGAGGGAGAAGCAGAGAGGCTAGAGAGGAGAATCGAGAGGCACCTCGCACGAAAACTCAATGAGAGGATTAACACCACCTTCGCAGACACAAATGAACGCGAAATAACTGCTTACATCAGGCGGATCGGCAATGCAAAGGCCCCTGGTCCTGACCTTATAAAACCCCCACTTCTTAAACACCTTCCACAACCTGCCATTTCCCATCTATCAAATATCCTCAACCACTGTCTCAAACTACAATATTTCCCTTCAGCCTGGAAGGTTGCCAAGATCATCTCAATCCCCAAACCCAATAAAGACCATCTATTCCCACAAAACTATCGTCCTATCTCGCTATTAAATCACTTATCAAAACTTCTCGAAATCCTCATCCTAAACGCCCTACTTAAATTCCTAAACGATAACACTATCCTTACCCCGGAACAATTCGGTTTTCGTGCTGGCCATAGCACCACCCAGCAAGCCATCCGCCTGGTGGAGCACATCTGTGCCGAGAAACAACATGGAGACAGCACAGCAGCCATATTCCTCGACATAGAGAAGGCGTTTGACCGTGTCTGGCATGACGGCCTACTCTACAAGCTGTCGAAGCTAAATTGCCCCAATCACCTGTTAAAAATGATTCACTCATTTCTGACAGACAGGAGGTTTTTCGCTTCAGTTGATGGAGCGAAAAGTCCAATAGCTAATATAGAAGCAGGTGTCCCACAGGGATCTGTGCTTGGCCCCCTCCTCTATCTTGTGTTCACAAATGATATCCCAAAAGAGCCGGGTGGGAACATAGCGCTCTACGCTGATGACACAGCGCTATACCACAGCGGGCGTAACATAAATCGTATAACGTGTAGCCTCCAGCGGCACCTCAACAAAGTCGACCACTGGTGTAACTTGTGGAAAGTAAAAGTAAATCCGGACAAGTGCCAAGCCATAATTTTCACACACAAAATAACAAGACCCATCAGAAATCTCAACCATAATGGACAACAACTCCCATGGAGAAAAGTTATAAAATACCTGGGACTGAACATAGACAAAAATCTCACGTTCAAACAGCATATAACAGAGGCCAAAAACAAAGGTTCCGCCCGGCTCTACCAACTGTATCCCCTTCTTAAGGGCAGGGGCTTATCAACAGAGGCGAAGCTCCGAATATGGAAAACAATAATTTTGCCAGTTATTCTTTATGGATCGGAGGTGTGGAGCATGGCGGCAAACACACACCTGGCCTCACTAGAAGTGATACAAAATAAGACGTTTAGAATAATCACAGATGCCCCCTGGTTCTCCAGTAACGAGGAAATTAGAGGTATGCTAGGTCAACCAGCATTTAACCATCTCATAAAAATCAAGTCAACGAAATTCTATGAAACATCTCATTCTTCACCTTTCCCCCTCATTAGATCCCTGGGACCAGATGTTCTCCCTACACACAGAACTCCCATCACTACCATTCACCGTCAGTTCAGATGACGGGCTACACTGACTTTCATCCACTCATATCATAACCATCATTAATCAAACACAGTTCATATACCCGGGGAACACCCCCAAACAGTTACAGACAAAAAGCCAATCTTAACCAAAAGGTACCATCTCGAAAGTCAGGGCATCATTAGGATGCCGGTACTTCAATTAACAAAGGGGGAGAAAACCCCAAACATATCAGGGTCGGCGGGTGCCACTGTGTGGGGAGACGCTGACTAGAGCGGAGCGCTTGCTACTGGTGTTGCTGCTGCCGTACGTTGGTTCGAGATGCCGCCCAAGACTAGCGGGAAGGCCGCCAAGAAGGCTGGCAAGGCGCAGAAGAACATTTCGAAGGGCGACAAGAAGAAGAAGCGCAAGAGGAAGGAGAGCTATGCCATCTACATCTACAAGGTGCTGAAGCAGGTGCACCCTGACACGGGCATCTCGTCGAAGGCGATGAGCATCATGAACAGCTTCGTGAACGACATTTTCGAGCGCATTGCGGCCGAGGCTTCTCGCCTGGCGCACTACAACAAGCGCTCGACCATCACGTCCCGCGAGATCCAGACCGCTGTGCGGCTGTTGCTGCCTGGCGAGCTGGCCAAGCACGCCGTGAGCGAGGGCACGAAGGCGGTGACCAAGTACACGAGCTCCAAGTAAGGAGGTGGCTCTGGAATGGAAGGAAGGATGGAGAAGGCTCCTCCGTTGCGAGAGCGGCAAAACGGCCCTTTTCAGGGCCACCAACTTGCCATTTGCGGGAAGGGCGGAATTGTTGTTGTTGTTGTTTGTGTGGACGGCTGTGATGTGATGTATGTGTGCATTGTGATTGTGGGTGGGGGGGGCGCGTCAAAGCGTGTTGCGGGGTACGGCCACGAGGTTGGTCGCCGTGGCGTGGAATGGTGGCACGCCTCGTTGGAGTGGTTTTGACCCATTGGTGTTGGTGTGTGTGTGTGTGTGTGTGTGTGTGTGTGTTACCTGTCTGCGAGGGGGGACAGTGCGATCGGCGACTTTTGTGTCACCGTAACGACGGCCGTTTGCGGGTTTGTTTTTTGCACATCATACATGGCGAGGGTGAAATGTGAAATGTTTTTGTTTGGTTTTTTTTTTTGTTTTTTTTTTGCCGCCCACTATTCCCTTTGCTGTACGCCGAGTTTGACAATGGTGCGACGTAACTGCAGCGTGGAGGTGTGTGAGTGACGTTGAAGTGAACGTGCCATTAAGACGCATTGTTGTTGTATTGTACTGTACGTGTACGGCGACACGCACGATGATGTACCATTCGACTCTGATTTTTGATAGCCGTGTTTGACTGATTGCGTACGACGCACGCACACCGATGTCGTCATTCAAGATGCACGCGTGTCCAGTGCAGTACAGTAAGCGCGACGCTAGACGACGACGACGGCGGCGGCGGTCGTTTGTTTGGCGAATGTCTGTACACGTGTTTGTCTGTGTCCATCCGGTATGTATTTGTTTGTTTGTTTGAAAGTGTTTTGTGTGTCGGTGACGTGGTCCGATCCGTCGCCCCCTGAGTAACTGTCGATCGGCGCGATAGACCGGCGTCACGCAACTGAACCGAAGTCGTGGGCACACCCGTCATACTGTTGTACACCGTCGCGCTGAGAACGGTAACGAAAGGTTGACTTTGATCGGTCGAATGTCTGGGCAGAACGTGAGGAATGAGGCAAGAGTGCAAGGAGGAAAGGACAGAGGGGGGGCAAAAGAGAGAGAGGAAGGGAAAAAGGGGAGAAACGCATTCGTAGAGCAACGGAACGTTCCCGTGTCGGAGGCGTATTGGAGCCGCACTGAAATGCGTTTAACGGCGGCGCGGCTGCAAGTGTCTGCCGTGGTGAACGTTACCTTTGACGGCTGCATTGGGCTTTGCCTTTGCTTTCGCTTTTCGCTTTCCCGGATGTACGTAACGTTTGTTGATATGGTTCTGAGGAAGAGTGTATGACAGTGCCGTGCCGTCCATGTTCGTGTGCCCTCCCATTGTGTGTATGCTATTGTCTGTGTACTTGAATGATGTATGTAGGTGTTAGTGGACATGTTTTACCAGTGGGGGGAAATGGATGTCACGGTGGAGATGACGCACCCTCCGTACAGAAAGGTGTCGAGAAAGTGAGTGTGTGTGTGTGTGTGTGTGTGTGTGTGTGTGTGTGTGTGTGTGTGTGCGCGTCCGTGAATTGGCAGTGTTTGGAGGTGGGCGTGCCCTGCATGTGGCCCGGAAGGCTGTTCGTTTGGCGGTAGTGTTGTGTGGACAGGGGAGGGGCATGCGTAACGCTGCTGGCATGGCATTTCGGGAGATGGGAGGGGGCAAACGAGGAAACGAGGAGCGGCGGCCAAAGACGGGACGGGGAGGGGCGCGGTGTGGGTGGCTTGCGCCTGTGCTCGGCGTTGTGGTTTGTGCAAAAGAGGAGGAGAAAAACAATGAGTTGCCAGGGAGGGGAGCGGTGTTGTGTTGTGGTTGTCGTGGTGTAGCCGCAGACGCGGCTGTCAGTGAACGTGGCGAGACGGACGGATGCGCGGAGGGGCGGGGGCGGCGCATTTCGCCGGTGCCGTGCCGTGCCATGCCTGAAAGCCGCGTGGTCGCTGTGTTGTTGGTGGCGTGGGGGCGAGGAGAGTACCGTACGGGTGTGCTTGTGCGCCGGAAATGGCACACTGCGCCTGCCCGTCTTGGAGGCTGATGGCTGTGGTGTGGAAATGGGGCGCGGTGATGTTGAAGCAGTTGAAGAACAGAAAAGAAACCAAGAAGAAAACGGAAGGCGTGATGCGGCGGTGGTGGTGAGAGCGGGAAAAACAAAACAAAACAAAAGAACGAAAAAAAAACAACAAGAAACAAAAAAGAAAACAAAAAGTCTATCAATATTAAAATGTAAATGGAAATGGAAATGGACCCAGGTATAACCTCCCTGCACAAATAGCAGAGAGTCCGATGGTAATAAAAATGTGCCAGAATGTTAACGTCCCTACAAAACAAACCCAACGATAATATTAATGAAAGAATGAACCGTATGTAACATTGCAACAGACACAATGAAACCTGATAAATTGTATAAGGGCAGCAGCGTTGACCTTTGGCCCTGTATTCAGAATAAAAAGAGCCAAAGATCGTTACCCCAATGAAAAAAAAAGACACTGAAACACGTATGTAACATAGCAGCGATGGCGAGACATTGTAGCATCTGTGACCAGAGAGTTTGCGCTGGACTGCGCGAGTGTTGCGAGCGGTTCTCAGTCAGTCAGTCAGTCAGTCAGTCAGTCAGTGAGTCGTTGCGAGTCTGTAGCTCTGTGTAGTTGAGGGCTGTACTCTGTCAGTAGTCGTCGCGTGCAGTACGCTAATAGTCGTCATGCAGAGCGGTCGGTCAGTAGTAGGAGCCGAGTGCGGTTGTGTGATGTAGGCGGTCGGCAACACTGGTCAAGATGGTGAATAAGGTATACTGCTGTTAATTAATATAATCATTAGATAGTGAAAAATTTCATTTATTGTAATTATTCTCCAACAAGTTCCCCAATAATAATGTTTATTTCAAAAGCATTTTTCAAACATTTAATGTTTTATTGAACTAAAGAGTTCGTTGCACTTCACATTTCATTCCACTTCTTTGAAGAAAAATTTCACTAAAATCACAAAAAAAGAGAATATTATTATTTGCAATGCAGTTCCTCCAAGCGCTGCGCAACAACAAGAGCAGAAATGTGACATCCATTTATTCGGAGGTAAGACTTTAATTCTGATTGTTTTGCACAGGGCCAAAGACCGATATTTCGGTTTAATTGAAGTTTCTTGTCACTGAACGGACTTTAAATGTTGTGAAGAATTTATATTTGAGTCAGATTGCGAATTTCACATTTTTGTTGCCATTTTCAATACCTCTCATTGTGGGCGAGGTTACAATTAGCGCAATGTCCATTAGCATCCGAAAATAACATTGTCCATTATTTGAAAGTTTGCGGGGAGGTTACAACACACACAAAAAAAACAAAAAAAAAAAAAAATTGCATTTATATCCGCTCCTCAATTGTAGATACCCCTTACACAGCTGTGTGCAATGAATGAGTGCTGGCTGGTAATTAATTGCACTCCTTGGAGGGAAATGCCATAGGAAGTGGTCTTTAAAAAGTGAATGTTTTTCGTTAAAAGACAAAAGGTACTTTAGAAAAAAGTAATAGTGGGGCGTTTGTTGTTGAACAAAGTAAGTACAATGAACATACGTTATCAGATTTGCGCAATGCAGCTTCACACTACCTTTTGATTATAACACAATATACTATACATCGTCCCGAACCGTGACCAGAGTCGCGAGACGAGCAGAGCACGCCGCCGACGCCCGCTCAGTACAACCGTCCACCCGCTACTACTGTCGACCGACTACTACCTCTCCCGACTCGCGCTACAATATATATAACAACTGTTCCCGGCGACCCGGTGCGTGCCACTACTGTCGTCTGGCGCGGTCCAAGCGCCGACTAGCAACGATAAATAACTCTCTGGTCAGACAGAGATGCTGTCATGCCTCGCCATCGCTCTGGTAATGGAACACGCAGTGGCGGAGCCAAAGACTGTGTTGTCGAGGTCGAGTGCGAGCGGGAAGAGAGGCAGCGTCGGCACGGAGATGCAAGCGAGCGCGAGACGCACGGGTGCTGCGGCGTGGCGCGTTTGCGGTCGGCGCCTTTGGTGGCAACGGCCGGGACAAGCAGCGGTGTATGGTGTGGTGCGGGGCGGACAGGGGCGGCGGTGGACGGGGAGGAGGAGGCGGCGCGACGACGGCATGGGGGCGAAAACGGGTTCGGGGGACGGCGGATGTTGAGAGGCGTCACGCGCGGACAGGACACAGACACAGACACAGAGACACACAGATTGGAAAGGGAGGGTGCGCGGTAGTAGTTGGGAATGTGCGTACCGTGCGGGATGGGAGTGGGCGAGGAACACGGTCGTGGCCCCCTGTTTTGGGTGCGTGTGATGACGTCGGTGTGTTGTGGGAAGGGAAGGTGCTGTGGCGGCGGCGCGTAATGGGCGTAGGCCGAAAAGAGAAAGGAACGTGGGCAGTGTGTTGGCAAGCGTCGGTTCGACTGCGACGTTGATGGGCAGGGCAGGGCAAGGTTAATGGTGGTAGGAGTAGGCGTGTGGGCGCAAAAAAATCTGCCGCTGCAGGCGGTGCCGTAACCGCCATGGCGGGAAGGAGAGAGGGCCAAAGAAAGAAAGAAAGAAAGACAGAAGGAAAAAAAAAAAGGAGGGGGGGGGCGAAAGTGGAGAGGCGGTGGTGTGAGAAGGGCGGGGGCGGAAGGAAGGCAGGAAGGACAAGAGGCGAGGCGACGGCTTGCTTTGTGTATCGGTCGGTCTCTGGCTATGCTTCGTTTTCTGCAGCAGGGTCGGTGCGCGGCGTGGCTCGCGGCAGTGGGAACGCCTGGCGGCTGGACGGCCAGCAATGCGGTTGGATGGGCGGCCACAGCACCGCACCTGTGCCCGAGGAGGAGACGCTGGCGGCGGGCCCTGAGGTGAGGCCGGCTCGGCTGGGGCTGTGGATGTGGATGTGTAGGTGTGCGCCGCTGCTGCAACAACGAGTAAAACGCGAGAAGAAGGGATGGCGGTAGAGAGGAGAGGAAAAAAAAAAAAAAAATAAAAGGTCGTGTTGTGTTGATGCGCAGGCAGACGCGTACAGAGAGACGAGCCCGGTCTGCAGCAGGGTGTGGCCGTGCCGAGTGCAGAGCAGCGGCGGCTCGGTTCGGTTCGGCCCGGCCCGGCGGGCCGCGCTGTTGTCGCGGACGTGAGCGCCCCCTGGCGGGTGGCCGGAGGCGGCGCGGCGTGTTGGACGTGTGGCTGGTGGCAGTGCACAATTTGCGAGTGGCTGGCGGTGTGGTGTGGCGGTTGGCGCGTCGGGCGGCGGAGAGGTATGTGTTGCGGGCGCCCTTTGCTGCGCTGCGTCGTTGCGTGTGCCGTACAGGGCGGGCGCTTGTCGACTGTGTGGGCGGTGTGGCGAATTGGCGTGAAACGGCTGCCGAGAGGTGTGTGGTAGCGAGCCGGTCGGTGTCAGTGCGAAGGGGAATGTGCGTGCGTTTGGCGGTTTCGGTGTGCTTTTTGCGGCGTGAGAGTGGGAATTAGTGGGGCCGGCTGTTGTGTTGGTTCCTTGTGTCTTGTGTCGCGTAGCTTGATGGCAACGTGGAAGGACGCCGGTTTCGTTTCGAGCCTTGCGTGTGGTTGTCGACGTTGACTGGTTGGCGTGTGCCGATGCACGTGCATGTGTGGGTCGCGAGTGCGTGTTTGGCTGGCTGTGTGTGTGTGTGTGTGTGTTTTGGGGGGGAAGGGGGAGGCGGTGGTGAAAGTGCAGTCGTTGCCACGGGCGTCGTCGGGTGGGGCTGGGGCTGTGCGCCGTGGCGGAAAGGTGGTAGGTTGCGGGAAGCGAGCCCGTCGTTGACGGTGTCGCGTGAGGTGTGAATCGAGTGGGGCGCGGGGCGCGAGACAGGAGCAGCGTGCCGCTGCGTCGTGGTCGTCAGCAGAGGCTGTGCGTGTGCTTGTCCTTTTTGTGGGCGGTTCGTGCGAGGCGTTTTTGTTTTGTGTTGCCCTAGTTGTTAGTTTATTTTGTTTGTGTTTGTTATTTGTGAGACGACGACTGGTTGGTGGCGTGCGCGCGAAGTGGCGGTGTGCGCTTCCCGTGTCGTTTGTGTTGTTTTGTTTTTGTGTGTGTTTTTTTTTTTTTTTTTTTTTGCACTGGGCCCCGGGGGGTGGGTGGGTGCGTGTGTGTCGATTGCCGGCTGGCGAAAGGTGCGCCATCGGCGGGGTGGGTCGCCGGCACAAGTAGAGGCGGCGGCGTTGTTGCTGTTGTTGTGTGGTGTTTGTTTTGTTCGGCTGTGTCGGCGAGCTGTGTTGCGGTGCGTGTGAATGGTGCTGGCGTTGGGGCTGCGACTGCGACGGCGGCGAGCCGCGGGCGCGCATGATAGTGATGTTGTGAACAGCGGCTGTGTACGGTAGTGGTGTTGTTGTAGCACGACGTGCATCCGGGCCGGCGCGGAAAGCGCAGTTGCGGGCGGTTGCCCTTCGGTGCCAGCCATGTCGCGTGAGCGGCGGGTTGCTCTGGTGTCGACACGTGGTGCTCTGGGTTGTTGTGTGGTGCCCTTTGGCCGGTGGGGGTGGTTCGCGTGTGTCTCGTTCGCGCTCGGTATCTGGTCGTGGTCGTGCTGCTCCCCCGTCTGTCGGCGGTTTTCGACGTCGTCTGTACGTTTTTGTTCGTTTGCGGCGTGCCTGCCGACGTCGTCCCGTCGCGACCTTTCAACCGAAAGTGTGGCGCCCGAAGGTGAACGAACGTAACCCTGACCTCGGCGCTTTACGCTGAGCCGAGCGAACCGAACCTAACCTGTGGTGTGGCGAGGTGAGCTCAGCCTGTGAGCCCCTAACGTCTACGTACGGTAAGCTGTCCGGCTCACGCCTCACGTTTGAACGCTTTTTTAACCTACGTTTGACGCTTCTTAAACCTAGCACTGACCCCTTAACCTAACGTGTAACCTAACCTAACCTAACCTAACCTAACCTAGCCTCTGACGCCTGACGTGTTTGAATGCTTAACCTAAGTTTGACGCTTAACCTAACCCAAGTCCCCTTAACCTAACCCACGTCCACCTAACCTAACCTAGACGTGTAAACGTAATGTGTAACGCGTAACGTGTAAGGTCGGCTGGCGTGTGTGCTGACGGCAGATTGGGTTGGTCTGTCGATTCGGATTGCGGTTTGCCTCGGTCGAGGGGTTGGGTCGGAAGCGGCGAGGGGCGGCGGCGCCTGTTGCGCAGGCGGCGGCGCCTGTTGCGGCGGGCAATTGTTGAGAAACGGCTGTGAATGTTGGCGGGCGAGAGGAGGAGGACGGCGCGCGATGTGGCCCGACGGCTGCGGGCCGATCGGGAAACGGCGGGAGGGCGACGGAAGGCGATGGGGCGGCGGAGGCGCGTTTGCACGGCCGTCATCGCCGCACGCCTCGGCTTGTGTGGCTGTGGCGCCGGCCGCGCTGGCCGGGCTGCCGCGGCGACGGTGTGGGAGTTTTGCCGAAGGTTTGGCCATTGTGGCGGGTCGTCGGCTGGGGCTGTGGGGGCGGCATTTGGGCGGGGGCGGCGATTCTCGGCGGGCCGACCCAGGCTGTAGCGCGCGGTAGCTGCAGTTTGGCCGTGGTTTGCGGCGCTGCCGTGGCGACTGGTTGGCGACTGTGGTGTGGCTGTGTGTAGCCCCATCCTCGGTGGTTTGAAAGGCGCGGGCGGTTGTGGCGCAGGTTTGGGGCTGCTCCGCACAGGCTGTCGGACGTTGGGCGGTAGCAAGCGCGGGAGGCGCGGCGCGGCGGCGCGCAGAGTGGCGGCCGCTCTCTCGGCCGTCCGCGCCCGCCCGCGACACTGGCTGGGCCCTTGTGATTCTCTGCTCTGCTGTGCTGTGCTTGCGTGCCTGCCGTCCCGCTCGCTCTCGCTCTCGCTCTCGCTGTGTGTTACGCGCGTCGTCGAAATGGCAGATCAGGCGGCTACGAACGAGACTGCTGCGGCACCCGCCGCCACCGGCACTACGAAGAAGGCCAAGTCTGCGTCGTCTGCGAAGAAGCCGCGCGCCAAGCCTGCGCACCCGCGCACCTCTGAGATGGTGACGGCCGCCATCAAGAGTCTGAAGGAGCGCGGCGGGTCGTCGCTGCAGGCGATCAAGAAGTACATAGCCGCGCACTACAAGCTGGACGCGGAGAAGCTGGCGCCGTTTATCAAGAAGTACCTCAAGTCGGCCGTCGTGGCGGGCGAGCTGGTGCAGACGAAGGGGAAGGGCGCGTCCGGCTCGTTCAAGCTTGCCGGCGCCGGCGGCGGGGGGGCGGCCGAGGGCGGCAAGGCTCGTGCTGGCGGTGCCAAGAAGAAGCGCGCCGCTCCGGCCAGCAAGGAGAAGAAGGGCGCCCGTGCGGCCGGCGCAAAGAAGGCTGGTGGCGTGAAGGCGGCGACCGGTCGGAAGGCGGGCGCCGCCAAGAAGGCGTCTGCGGCGTCGGCCGCTCCCGCGGGTGCGAAGAAGGCGGCTGCGGCCAAGCCGGCCAAGGCCAAGTCGCCGTCGAAGGCGAAGAAGGCCGCCAAGGTTCCGACGAAGAAGCCGAAGGCGCCGCGCCCGAAGAAGGCGACGACGCCGTCTAAGGCGAAGGCTTCGCCCAAGAAGAAGAAGTAGAAAGAGATGGGAAAGGAAGGGTTTGGCGCTTGACTCCGTCGTCCCCACCCCCCGTCGTCATCTAGTGGCGCGCAAGAGACGCGCGGCCCAAAACGGCCCTTCTCAGGGCCATCAAAGCACGTCGGGGAAGGTTTTGATTGTCGTGTTGCGTTTGGTGTGGGGTGTCTGTCTGGCGTTTCTGTATGCCCGTGGGGATGCTGTTTGCGTGCCGTGGTGGTTGGATTGCGGGGGTCGGTGGCGGGTGTGGGC
>NW_026047511.1:892500-912500 GCF_023864345.2 Schistocerca serialis cubense | reverse complement strand
GCGATGGTGACGCCCGACAGGAGCTTGTTGAGCTCCTCGTCGTTGCGGATGGCAAGCTGCAGGTGGCGCGGGATGATGCGCGTCTTCTTGTTGTCGCGGGCCGCGTTTCCGGCCAGCTCGAGCACCTCAGCCGCGAGGTACTCCATGACGGCGGCGAGGTAGACGGGCGCCCCGGCGCCGACGCGCTCTGCGTAGTTTCCCTTGCGCAGGAGGCGGTGGATTCTGCCGACCGGGAACTGGAGCCCAGCCCTGCTTGAGCGGGACTTTGACTTGCCCTTGACTTTGCCTCCCTTTCCGCGTCCGGACATGGCGATGGGCTAGCGACGGTGCACACGAAACGGAAACGAAAACGACCGGTGCGAGCGGCTGCGAGTCGAGCAGCGGAGTGCGTGCCGGCGCACTCACTCACTCACTCACTTTTACTTGCGAGCGATCCTTTGCTCGTGAAGGGGCAGGGTGAGCATCGGGTGCTATTCCTGCAAATATTTACTTATAAGATGTGGGAGGGAACTGACTTATTTCGGGCTGGCCTATCGGATGCGTTGCATCCATTGGTTGTTGCAAGGTTTTTATGCTTGCAACAGGTCGGGCCAACGTGTGGTCGGCCTGTGGTGGATTTGGTGGCCCAGTGCCTGGATGAGCCTATTGTGAGACCTGTGGGCCTCTTGATAAAACTGTCGCGCTGATTGTCGGAAGCGATCTCTCAGCAGAGGTATACCAGTTTGTTGGTGTAGCTGGGCAGTTGGGTAGCGCCAGGGTAGACGGAGGGCGAGCCGAAGTGCTCGGTTCTGCACCCTCTGGAGCTCAACAATGTGGGTTTCGGCCGCATTTCCCCACACCACGGCAGCGTACTCCAGCACCGGGCGAACCAGTGCCAGGTATAGGGTGATGCCGTGGCGAGGGGGAAGCGTCGAAGTCGGGTTGAGTAGAGGGTACAGGACACGAAGACGCCCTGCAGCCCTACCCTTTGCCTCCTGTATGTGGGGGCGCCATGTTAACCGCTGGTCTAAGGTTACCCCGAGGTATTTCGCGGTTTTACACCACGGGATGGGGCCTCCCGTGATCGTCACCGGCTCTAAGTCACGAGGCAGCATTCTCTTTGTGAATATTACTGCCTGACTTTTGGCAGCATTAAATTTCAGCCGCCATTTCGTCGACCAGCTTCCTAAAGCCTCACACCCTAGCTGGAGACGCCGTCTCATTTCTTGCAGGTTCATGCTCCGGACGAGCAGCGCAGTGTCGTCGGCATATAATGCGAGCGACACCCGCGCCACTCGCGGAGCATCTGCGGTGTAGAGGGAGTACAGCAGGGGGCCGAGTACGGACCCCTGCGGCACTCCAGCCTGGATCGGTCGTTGAGTAGACACACCCTCCTCAAGGCGCACATGAAAGGTCCGGTCTTCGAGGTAGGACTTCAGTAGCACCCCGTGCGACGTCGGGATCCCGTGCACGAATAGTTTGTACACGAGCCCGTCGTGCCACACGGAGTCAAATGCCCTAGAGACGTCCAGGAACACCGCCCCAAGGTATTCCCGGGTCTCCAGGGCTCTCATGGCTTCCTCCACGACACGCATGAGTTGGTGTACTGTGGAGTGGCCCCTGCGAAAACCGAACTGTTCATCTGGAAGCAGATGTTCGGCCTCCACGTGTCTGAGGAGGCGTTTGGCGTAGAGGCGCTCGAATACTTTCGAGAGTGTGGGCAGGAGGCTGATCGGGCGGTAGGAGGCCGCCAGACGGGGGTCCTTGTCTGTCTTAGGGATTGCTACCACTTCCGCGTGTTTCCACTCGGAAGGGTAGATTCCCGTGCGTAGGATGGTGTTGAAGATGTCTGCGAGCGTCTGGTATGCCTCTGCTGGGAGTTCGCGCAGGAGGATGCCGACGATGCCATCATCCCCTCCCGCCTTTTTTGGGCTGATTGTCCGTAGCTGCAGGGCCACTTCATCCACTGTTATCAGCTCAATGTTGTCTCCGTCTTCTCTGGCCGCTAGAAAGGTGGGGAGCTGTGTTTCTACCAGGCGAGCGTGATCGGCGTCCACGACGTCCGCCACGGGCGTGAAAGACGCCGCGAAGTGGTCGGCCAACACGTTCGCCTTTTCATCGGGGTGGCTGAAGACCTCCTGGCCTACCTGAATTGGTGGGACGCGCCTACGTCGTCTCAAAAATGATTTTGCGACGCGCCAGGCGTTGCCGTCAGCAGGGTCAAGGGTTTCCACTAGGGCCGCCCATTCCCTGTTTCGGTGGGCCTCGACTGCAGCCTTGATCTCCCGGCGCATGTGGTTCAGCCGGGCCTTCGTGTGACGTTGGCGTGTAATTTGCCACTCTCGGAAGAGCCGGTTTTTCTCCCGGATCGTCTCCCTGATTTCGGGCGGGAGGCGACGGGAGTTTACCAGTGGATGTTGTGCGGGAGGCGGTGAGGCTGCCTCGGCGGCCTGGAGCAGTTTTTCGCTCAGGTACTGCAGGGCAGTGTCCGTGCCAACCTCAGACGGGTCTGGGGCGTCTGTCAGGAGAGGGAGGACCTCCTCCTGATAGCGCTCTCGATTTAGGTGCCTGAAGTTCGGACGACGTGGCGGAAGGGCCGCACCGACGATGTCCACGTCATAGATCACTGGGACGTGATCTGATGACAGTGCACAGCGCGTCGATGCGGAGATGTGGTGCCCTATACCCTTGAGAATTGCTATGTCCAGCACATCGGACAACAGATCCTGGCGAGCTGGGAAGATGGTATGTTCGAATGGCCCCAGAGCTATGGCGCCGTTTCTCTGGGCAGCTCTGAGGAGACGGCGGCCATTGGCATTTGTGAGGCGGGAGTTCCATTCCGCGTGCTTCGAGTTGAAGTCACCCGCAATGAAAACCCGCCCCCCAGCCGCCAGTAGCGCGTCGATATCCTGGTCGGCAAGAGTAGCGCGTGGGGGCTTATAGGCAGCAACGAAGGTTATCTGTCCTATTGCGGTGGACACGCTGACTGCTGTGGCTTCCACCGATACTAGGTCAGGGAGGTGGGTGGCATGGTGCATCAGTGCACGTCTAACATACACGGCTGTCCCACCACCGGCAGTCGGCCTATCATAGCGGTAACAGGCGTAATTGGCTGCCCTGACTTGGACTCCAGGCTTAAGGTGGGTTTCGCAAACGAGACATATATCAACTGCTTCGTCCTGCAGAAAGTTGCGAAACTCACCTTGTTGCCTTACCAGGCCGTTTGCGTTGAATCCGCAGACGGTTAGCCCATGTATGTGCGGGTTATCCATGGTGTGGGGCTGGGACGGTGCTGGCCTGGAGGGCCGCCGTGACTGCCTGCACTAGTACTGGGAGTTGCTGGAGCATTGACGTCAGCGAGTGCAGGAGGGCATTTAGCTGTGTTGTCTCCAAACAGGCTTTATTGTGGGGTTCAGGAATGGCTGTTGCAGTATTCCGAGCCGGTGGGATGTGTGCAGCAGGTGCCGTACGACTGGCCACCTGTGCGTTTGCCTGACATGTTTGGTGTGGGGAGCTGGGGGTGGGACGCAGTGGGCCCTGACTGCAGTCCTTGGTGCTTGTTGCGGGTGGTGTGGGGCCTGGCTGGGCTGCTGGTGACCGGTTTGTGGCAGCCGGCTTGTTCGTGGCGTCTGGGGGTGCTTGCTGTCGCTCCTGGTGGGCTGGGGCCGCGCCTTTTGCGACTGTGGCATAGCTGGTGCCTTGCTGGACTGGGCGTGACGTTCCACGTCCGCGTCCGCGGCGCCTGGTCTTTTTAAATAGGTTGCAGCCCCTGTAGCTGGCCACGTGTTGTTCACTGCAGTTGCAGCATTTCGGCGGTTCATCTTTGCTCTTTTTGCAGTCTCTGCTTTGGTGGGAGCCCGCGCATTTGACGCAACGGGCAGGCATTGTGCAGAAGTGTGCCACATGATCCAGGCCTTGGCACGAGAAGCACTGTGCTCTTCGCCCCTTGGCCCGGAGTGGCTCAACTTCTACGTCAACTGTAGCTATTGTTTTAAGTTGAAATATCTTTCTGGCCTCGATGCTGTCCACCAGGACAACGAGGAACAGTGGCATGTCCCTCCGTGTCCTGGGTGACTTCATGAGGCCTGCTGATCTAACGCTGTACCCCAGGGCGAGGAGTTCCTCCTTGAGGTGATCAGGTTCCATACTCATGGGCAAACGGCGGAAGACTACCTTCAGGAGAGGGAGCCGCTCTGCATCATGAGTGTAGCAGAACAGCCCCTCCTCCCGAATCTTACTCATGGTTGCGCGGTAGTCGTCCATGTTTGCAGGTGTGATGCGCAACATCTCGCGCCCAAGGGACTTTATTTTGGGTGGTGCGGACACACCATCAGAGAATTTTTCTAGGAAGGCTCGGAAGGTGTCCTTCCAAAGGACATTGATTGGTGGTGGGGCCACCCTTTTGGGCGGCCTTGGCGCTTCCTCCATAGCCTCGGTGTCGATTTGGGCGGACTCGAACGAGTTTGCCGTCGGGAGCGGCTGCACCTGCTCGAGCTTCCTTGCCCGAGCCGTGTGCTTCCGCTTGGGGACGACAAACTCATCTTCTTCCTCCTCTGCTTCAATGTCTTCTGTGGCGCCTTCAGGCGCGGTTTGCTTCTTCTTCTGCTGCGGCATTCTGTGGGCAGAAGAAGGGGTGTTTTCGGACGACTCATCGTCATCCGCCGGCCTTTTTCGCGATGGGAGTGAGACTTCCATAGCCTCGCCATCGTGGATTAATTTTTCCAGGTTGGCTTCTGGAATAACGTCCTCGTGAGATGCTGCTGGCAGGTCAGCAGCCTCTTGACTGGCCTGTACCGTGGGGGGAGCCAGCAGGGCAGTGGGTGCATGAGACGCCACGCCTGGTGGCTCTGCTCCCTTCGGGGCCGCCTCCGGCAGTGCAGTGTCCTCTTGCGTGGACACGCCTGGCGGGGCTCCCGGCGGTACCTTGGCCTCTTCACTGGCTGCGCCTGGCAGTGCGGCGGCGAGGTCGTACTGTAAGAACCTTATGTAAGCCTTTTCCGCGGCCTCGCGTTCAGAGGCGGTGGCGGCTTTGGCCATGCGGTTCATTACAACAAAGAGTTCGACCGTTGTGAGTGGGCGATACCCTGGAGGAGCGGTCGCGGGGGTCGGAGCATTGGAGGCCGCCGCCAGAGCGTGCTCTGACGCGGCGACCACCGCCGCGACGTTCGCAGCGATGTTATTGCCTTCCATGGGGAAGACAGGAGCTCTTGAGGGTGGGTGCTAAGCGAGTGAGCGCGGACTGGTCCCACGTGAAGGGGGTCCTGACTCACGGCGTGCCCTAACAGTCCCTAGGCGCAATACAAATTGATGCTGATCAATTTGTATTGCAGCCACGATAACGGTAACACACAATTTTGCCGCTAGACGAACTCGCAAGCGAGTCGTTAGCTGGAGAAGTCCGCTACCGCTTCTGCCACGTGGCCACCTTCGGCCCGCGTGCCTTGACAAAGGCGCGCGAGAACAAAGGCGCTCGTGAACAAAGGCGCGCGACGGACAAAGCGCTGCGGAGAGCCCAAGCGACCTGACGCTGCGGCGGCTCGGCGCAGACTGCGTTGCGTGCGTGCGTGCCGGCGCAGCCGGGGTGGGGGTGCTTTATGGGCTCGGGTGCGGCGGCCGGTTGCGCGCGCGCCCCATTGGTCGGCGGCCGCAACAGGGCGAGCTGGTAAAGGTGCGGCGGCGGCTGGCGGCGGGTGCCACTGTGTGGGGAGACGCTGACTAGAGCGGAGCGCTTGCTACTGGTGTTGCTGCTGCCGTACGTTGGTTCGAGATGCCGCCCAAGACTAGCGGGAAGGCCGCCAAGAAGGCTGGCAAGGCGCAGAAGAACATTTCGAAGGGCGACAAGAAGAAGAAGCGCAAGAGGAAGGAGAGCTATGCCATCTACATCTACAAGGTGCTGAAGCAGGTGCACCCTGACACGGGCATCTCGTCGAAGGCGATGAGCATCATGAACAGCTTCGTGAACGACATTTTCGAGCGCATTGCGGCCGAGGCTTCTCGCCTGGCGCACTACAACAAGCGCTCGACCATCACGTCCCGCGAGATCCAGACCGCTGTGCGGCTGTTGCTGCCTGGCGAGCTGGCCAAGCACGCCGTGAGCGAGGGCACGAAGGCGGTGACCAAGTACACGAGCTCCAAGTAAGGAGGTGGCTCTGGAATGGAAGGAAGGATGGAGAAGGCTCCTCCGTTGCGAGAGCGGCAAAACGGCCCTTTTCAGGGCCACCAACTTGCCATTTGCGGGAAGGGCGGAATTGTTGTTGTTGTTGTTTGTGTGGACGGCTGTGATGTGATGTATGTGTGCATTGTGATTGTGGGTGGGGGGGGCGCGTCAAAGCGTGTTGCGGGGTACGGCCACGAGGTTGGTCGCCGTGGCGTGGAATGGTGGCACGCCTCGTTGGAGTGGTTTTGACCCATTGGTGTTGGTGTGTGTGTGTGTGTGTGTGTGTGTGTGTGTTACCTGTCTGCGAGGGGGGACAGTGCGATCGGCGACTTTTGTGTCACCGTAACGACGGCCGTTTGCGGGTTTGTTTTTTGCACATCATACATGGCGAGGGTGAAATGTGAAATGTTTTTGTTTGGTTTTTTTTTTGTTTTTTTTTTGCCGCCCACTATTCCCTTTGCTGTACGCCGAGTTTGACAATGGTGCGACGTAACTGCAGCGTGGAGGTGTGTGAGTGACGTTGAAGTGAACGTGCCATTAAGACGCATTGTTGTTGTATTGTACTGTACGTGTACGGCGACACGCACGATGATGTACCATTCGACTCTGATTTTTGATAGCCGTGTTTGACTGATTGCGTACGACGCACGCACACCGATGTCGTCATTCAAGATGCACGCGTGTCCAGTGCAGTACAGTAAGCGCGACGCTAGACGACGACGACGGCGGCGGCGGTCGTTTGTTTGGCGAATGTCTGTACACGTGTTTGTCTGTGTCCATCCGGTATGTATTTGTTTGTTTGTTTGAAAGTGTTTTGTGTGTCGGTGACGTGGTCCGATCCGTCGCCCCCTGAGTAACTGTCGATCGGCGCGATAGACCGGCGTCACGCAACTGAACCGAAGTCGTGGGCACACCCGTCATACTGTTGTACACCGTCGCGCTGAGAACGGTAACGAAAGGTTGACTTTGATCGGTCGAATGTCTGGGCAGAACGTGAGGAATGAGGCAAGAGTGCAAGGAGGAAAGGACAGAGGGGGGGCAAAAGAGAGAGAGGAAGGGAAAAAGGGGAGAAACGCATTCGTAGAGCAACGGAACGTTCCCGTGTCGGAGGCGTATTGGAGCCGCACTGAAATGCGTTTAACGGCGGCGCGGCTGCAAGTGTCTGCCGTGGTGAACGTTACCTTTGACGGCTGCATTGGGCTTTGCCTTTGCTTTCGCTTTTCGCTTTCCCGGATGTACGTAACGTTTGTTGATATGGTTCTGAGGAAGAGTGTATGACAGTGCCGTGCCGTCCATGTTCGTGTGCCCTCCCATTGTGTGTATGCTATTGTCTGTGTACTTGAATGATGTATGTAGGTGTTAGTGGACATGTTTTACCAGTGGGGGGAAATGGATGTCACGGTGGAGATGACGCACCCTCCGTACAGAAAGGTGTCGAGAAAGTGAGTGTGTGTGTGTGTGTGTGTGTGTGTGTGTGTGTGTGTGTGTGTGTGCGCGTCCGTGAATTGGCAGTGTTTGGAGGTGGGCGTGCCCTGCATGTGGCCCGGAAGGCTGTTCGTTTGGCGGTAGTGTTGTGTGGACAGGGGAGGGGCATGCGTAACGCTGCTGGCATGGCATTTCGGGAGATGGGAGGGGGCAAACGAGGAAACGAGGAGCGGCGGCCAAAGACGGGACGGGGAGGGGCGCGGTGTGGGTGGCTTGCGCCTGTGCTCGGCGTTGTGGTTTGTGCAAAAGAGGAGGAGAAAAACAATGAGTTGCCAGGGAGGGGAGCGGTGTTGTGTTGTGGTTGTCGTGGTGTAGCCGCAGACGCTGCTGTCAGTGAACGTGGCGAGACGGACGGATGCGCGGAGGGGCGGGGGCGGCGCATTTCGCCGGTGCCGTGCCGTGCCATGCCTGAAAGCCGCGTGGTCGCTGTGTTGTTGGTGGCGTGGGGGCGAGGAGAGTACCGTACGGGTGTGCTTGTGCGCCGGAAATGGCACACTGCGCCTGCCCGTCTTGGAGGCTGATGGCTGTGGTGTGGAAATGGGGCGCGGTGATGTTGAAGCAGTTGAAGAACAGAAAAGAAACCAAGAAGAAAACGGAAGGCGTGATGCGGCGGTGGTGGTGAGAGCGGGAAAAACAAAACAAAACAAAAGAACGAAAAAAAAACAACAAGAAACAAAAAAGAAAACAAAAAGTCTATCAATATTAAAATGTAAATGGAAATGGAAATGGACCCAGGTATAACCTCCCTGCACAAATAGCAGAGAGTCCGATGGTAATAAAAATGTGCCAGAATGTTAACGTCCCTACAAAACAAACCCAACGATAATATTAATGAAAGAATGAACCGTATGTAACATTGCAACAGACACAATGAAACCTGATAAATTGTATAAGGGCAGCAGCGTTGACCTTTGGCCCTGTATTCAGAATAAAAAGAGCCAAAGATCGTTACCCCAATGAAAAAAAAAGACACTGAAACACGTATGTAACATAGCAGCGATGGCGAGACATTGTAGCATCTGTGACCAGAGAGTTTGCGCTGGACTGCGCGAGTGTTGCGAGCGGTTCTCAGTCAGTCAGTCAGTCAGTCAGTCAGTCAGTGAGTCGTTGCGAGTCTGTAGCTCTGTGTAGTTGAGGGCTGTACTCTGTCAGTAGTCGTCGCGTGCAGTACGCTAATAGTCGTCATGCAGAGCGGTCGGTCAGTAGTAGGAGCCGAGTGCGGTTGTGTGATGTAGGCGGTCGGCAACACTGGTCAAGATGGTGAATAAGGTATACTGCTGTTAATTAATATAATCATTAGATAGTGAAAAATTTCATTTATTGTAATTATTCTCCAACAAGTTCCCCAATAATAATGTTTATTTCAAAAGCATTTTTCAAACATTTAATGTTTTATTGAACTAAAGAGTTCGTTGCACTTCACATTTCATTCCACTTCTTTGAAGAAAAATTTCACTAAAATCACAAAAAAAGAGAATATTATTATTTGCAATGCAGTTCCTCCAAGCGCTGCGCAACAACAAGAGCAGAAATGTGACATCCATTTATTCGGAGGTAAGACTTTAATTCTGATTGTTTTGCACAGGGCCAAAGACCGATATTTCGGTTTAATTGAAGTTTCTTGTCACTGAACGGACTTTAAATGTTGTGAAGAATTTATATTTGAGTCAGATTGCGAATTTCACATTTTTGTTGCCATTTTCAATACCTCTCATTGTGGGCGAGGTTACAATTAGCGCAATGTCCATTAGCATCCGAAAATAACATTGTCCATTATTTGAAAGTTTGCGGGGAGGTTACAACACACACAAAAAAAACAAAAAAAAAAAAAAAATTGCATTTATATCCGCTCCTCAATTGTAGATACCCCTTACACAGCTGTGTGCAATGAATGAGTGCTGGCTGGTAATTAATTGCACTCCTTGGAGGGAAATGCCATAGGAAGTGGTCTTTAAAAAGTGAATGTTTTTCGTTAAAAGACAAAAGGTACTTTAGAAAAAAGTAATAGTGGGGCGTTTGTTGTTGAACAAAGTAAGTACAATGAACATACGTTATCAGATTTGCGCAATGCAGCTTCACACTACCTTTTGATTATAACACAATATACTATACATCGTCCCGAACCGTGACCAGAGTCGCGAGACGAGCAGAGCACGCCGCCGACGCCCGCTCAGTACAACCGTCCACCCGCTACTACTGTCGACCGACTACTACCTCTCCCGACTCGCGCTACAATATATATAACAACTGTTCCCGGCGACCCGGTGCGTGCCACTACTGTCGTCTGGCGCGGTCCAAGCGCCGACTAGCAACGATAAATAACTCTCTGGTCAGACAGAGATGCTGTCATGCCTCGCCATCGCTCTGGTAATGGAACACGCAGTGGCGGAGCCAAAGACTGTGTTGTCGAGGTCGAGTGCGAGCGGGAAGAGAGGCAGCGTCGGCACGGAGATGCAAGCGAGCGCGAGACGCACGGGTGCTGCGGCGTGGCGCGTTTGCGGTCGGCGCCTTTGGTGGCAACGGCCGGGACAAGCAGCGGTGTATGGTGTGGTGCGGGGCGGACAGGGGCGGCGGTGGACGGGGAGGAGGAGGCGGCGCGACGACGGCATGGGGGCGAAAACGGGTTCGGGGGACGGCGGATGTTGAGAGGCGTCACGCGCGGACAGGACACAGACACAGACACAGAGACACACAGATTGGAAAGGGAGGGTGCGCGGTAGTAGTTGGGAATGTGCGTACCGTGCGGGATGGGAGTGGGCGAGGAACACGGTCGTGGCCCCCTGTTTTGGGTGCGTGTGATGACGTCGGTGTGTTGTGGGAAGGGAAGGTGCTGTGGCGGCGGCGCGTAATGGGCGTAGGCCGAAAAGAGAAAGGAACGTGGGCAGTGTGTTGGCAAGCGTCGGTTCGACTGCGACGTTGATGGGCAGGGCAGGGCAAGGTTAATGGTGGTAGGAGTAGGCGTGTGGGCGCAAAAAAATCTGCCGCTGCAGGCGGTGCCGTAACCGCCATGGCGGGAAGGAGAGAGGGCCAAAGAAAGAAAGAAAGAAAGACAGAAGGAAAAAAAAAAAAGGAGGGGGGGGGGCGAAAGTGGAGAGGCGGTGGTGTGAGAAGGGCGGGGGCGGAAGGAAGGCAGGAAGGACAAGAGGCGAGGCGACGGCTTGCTTTGTGTATCGGTCGGTCTCTGGCTATGCTTCGTTTTCTGCAGCAGGGTCGGTGCGCGGCGTGGCTCGCGGCAGTGGGAACGCCTGGCGGCTGGACGGCCAGCAATGCGGTTGGATGGGCGGCCACAGCACCGCACCTGTGCCCGAGGAGGAGACGCTGGCGGCGGGCCCTGAGGTGAGGCCGGCTCGGCTGGGGCTGTGGATGTGGATGTGTAGGTGTGCGCCGCTGCTGCAACAACGAGTAAAACGCGAGAAGAAGGGATGGCGGTAGAGAGGAGAGGAAAAAAAAAAAAAAAATAAAAGGTCGTGTTGTGTTGATGCGCAGGCAGACGCGTACAGAGAGACGAGCCCGGTCTGCAGCAGGGTGTGGCCGTGCCGAGTGCAGAGCAGCGGCGGCTCGGTTCGGTTCGGCCCGGCCCGGCGGGCCGCGCTGTTGTCGCGGACGTGAGCGCCCCCTGGCGGGTGGCCGGAGGCGGCGCGGCGTGTTGGACGTGTGGCTGGTGGCAGTGCACAATTTGCGAGTGGCTGGCGGTGTGGTGTGGCGGTTGGCGCGTCGGGCGGCGGAGAGGTATGTGTTGCGGGCGCCCTTTGCTGCGCTGCGTCGTTGCGTGTGCCGTACAGGGCGGGCGCTTGTCGACTGTGTGGGCGGTGTGGCGAATTGGCGTGAAACGGCTGCCGAGAGGTGTGTGGTAGCGAGCCGGTCGGTGTCAGTGCGAAGGGGAATGTGCGTGCGTTTGGCGGTTTCGGTGTGCTTTTTGCGGCGTGAGAGTGGGAATTAGTGGGGCCGGCTGTTGTGTTGGTTCCTTGTGTCTTGTGTCGCGTAGCTTGATGGCAACGTGGAAGGACGCCGGTTTCGTTTCGAGCCTTGCGTGTGGTTGTCGACGTTGACTGGTTGGCGTGTGCCGATGCACGTGCATGTGTGGGTCGCGAGTGCGTGTTTGGCTGGCTGTGTGTGTGTGTGTGTGTGTTTTGGGGGGGAAGGGGGAGGCGGTGGTGAAAGTGCAGTCGTTGCCACGGGCGTCGTCGGGTGGGGCTGGGGCTGTGCGCCGTGGCGGAAAGGTGGTAGGTTGCGGGAAGCGAGCCCGTCGTTGACGGTGTCGCGTGAGGTGTGAATCGAGTGGGGCGCGGGGCGCGAGACAGGAGCAGCGTGCCGCTGCGTCGTGGTCGTCAGCAGAGGCTGTGCGTGTGCTTGTCCTTTTTGTGGGCGGTTCGTGCGAGGCGTTTTTGTTTTGTGTTGCCCTAGTTGTTAGTTTATTTTGTTTGTGTTTGTTATTTGTGAGACGACGACTGGTTGGTGGCGTGCGCGCGAAGTGGCGGTGTGCGCTTCCCGTGTCGTTTGTGTTGTTTTGTTTTTGTGTGTGTTTTTTTTTTTTTTTTTTTTGCACTGGGCCCCGGGGGGTGGGTGGGTGCGTGTGTGTCGATTGCCGGCTGGCGAAAGGTGCGCCATCGGCGGGGTGGGTCGCCGGCACAAGTAGAGGCGGCGGCGTTGTTGCTGTTGTTGTGTGGTGTTTGTTTTGTTCGGCTGTGTCGGCGAGCTGTGTTGCGGTGCGTGTGAATGGTGCTGGCGTTGGGGCTGCGACTGCGACGGCGGCGAGCCGCGGGCGCGCATGATAGTGATGTTGTGAACAGCGGCTGTGTACGGTAGTGGTGTTGTTGTAGCACGACGTGCATCCGGGCCGGCGCGGAAAGCGCAGTTGCGGGCGGTTGCCCTTCGGTGCCAGCCATGTCGCGTGAGCGGCGGGTTGCTCTGGTGTCGACACGTGGTGCTCTGGGTTGTTGTGTGGTGCCCTTTGGCCGGTGGGGGTGGTTCGCGTGTGTCTCGTTCGCGCTCGGTATCTGGTCGTGGTCGTGCTGCTCCCCCGTCTGTCGGCGGTTTTCGACGTCGTCTGTACGTTTTTGTTCGTTTGCGGCGTGCCTGCCGACGTCGTCCCGTCGCGACCTTTCAACCGAAAGTGTGGCGCCCGAAGGTGAACGAACGTAACCCTGACCTCGGCGCTTTACGCTGAGCCGAGCGAACCGAACCTAACCTGTGGTGTGGCGAGGTGAGCTCAGCCTGTGAGCCCCTAACGTCTACGTACGGTAAGCTGTCCGGCTCACGCCTCACGTTTGAACGCTTTTTTAACCTACGTTTGACGCTTCTTAAACCTAGCACTGACCCCTTAACCTAACGTGTAACCTAACCTAACCTAACCTAACCTAACCTAGCCTCTGACGCCTGACGTGTTTGAATGCTTAACCTAAGTTTGACGCTTAACCTAACCCAAGTCCCCTTAACCTAACCCACGTCCACCTAACCTAACCTAGACGTGTAAACGTAATGTGTAACGCGTAACGTGTAAGGTCGGCTGGCGTGTGTGCTGACGGCAGATTGGGTTGGTCTGTCGATTCGGATTGCGGTTTGCCTCGGTCGAGGGGTTGGGTCGGAAGCGGCGAGGGGCGGCGGCGCCTGTTGCGCAGGCGGCGGCGCCTGTTGCGGCGGGCAATTGTTGAGAAACGGCTGTGAATGTTGGCGGGCGAGAGGAGGAGGACGGCGCGCGATGTGGCCCGACGGCTGCGGGCCGATCGGGAAACGGCGGGAGGGCGACGGAAGGCGATGGGGCGGCGGAGGCGCGTTTGCACGGCCGTCATCGCCGCACGCCTCGGCTTGTGTGGCTGTGGCGCCGGCCGCGCTGGCCGGGCTGCCGCGGCGACGGTGTGGGAGTTTTGCCGAAGGTTTGGCCATTGTGGCGGGTCGTCGGCTGGGGCTGTGGGGGCGGCATTTGGGCGGGGGCGGCGATTCTCGGCGGGCCGACCCAGGCTGTAGCGCGCGGTAGCTGCAGTTTGGCCGTGGTTTGCGGCGCTGCCGTGGCGACTGGTTGGCGACTGTGGTGTGGCTGTGTGTAGCCCCATCCTCGGTGGTTTGAAAGGCGCGGGCGGTTGTGGCGCAGGTTTGGGGCTGCTCCGCACAGGCTGTCGGACGTTGGGCGGTAGCAAGCGCGGGAGGCGCGGCGCGGCGGCGCGCAGAGTGGCGGCCGCTCTCTCGGCCGTCCGCGCCCGCCCGCGACACTGGCTGGGCCCTTGTGATTCTCTGCTCTGCTGTGCTGTGCTTGCGTGCCTGCCGTCCCGCTCGCTCTCGCTCTCGCTCTCGCTGTGTGTTACGCGCGTCGTCGAAATGGCAGATCAGGCGGCTACGAACGAGACTGCTGCGGCACCCGCCGCCACCGGCACTACGAAGAAGGCCAAGTCTGCGTCGTCTGCGAAGAAGCCGCGCGCCAAGCCTGCGCACCCGCGCACCTCTGAGATGGTGACGGCCGCCATCAAGAGTCTGAAGGAGCGCGGCGGGTCGTCGCTGCAGGCGATCAAGAAGTACATAGCCGCGCACTACAAGCTGGACGCGGAGAAGCTGGCGCCGTTTATCAAGAAGTACCTCAAGTCGGCCGTCGTGGCGGGCGAGCTGGTGCAGACGAAGGGGAAGGGCGCGTCCGGCTCGTTCAAGCTTGCCGGCGCCGGCGGCGGGGGGGCGGCCGAGGGCGGCAAGGCTCGTGCTGGCGGTGCCAAGAAGAAGCGCGCCGCTCCGGCCAGCAAGGAGAAGAAGGGCGCCCGTGCGGCCGGCGCAAAGAAGGCTGGTGGCGTGAAGGCGGCGACCGGTCGGAAGGCGGGCGCCGCCAAGAAGGCGTCTGCGGCGTCGGCCGCTCCCGCGGGTGCGAAGAAGGCGGCTGCGGCCAAGCCGGCCAAGGCCAAGTCGCCGTCGAAGGCGAAGAAGGCCGCCAAGGTTCCGACGAAGAAGCCGAAGGCGCCGCGCCCGAAGAAGGCGACGACGCCGTCTAAGGCGAAGGCTTCGCCCAAGAAGAAGAAGTAGAAAGAGATGGGAAAGGAAGGGTTTGGCGCTTGACTCCGTCGTCCCCACCCCCCGTCGTCGTCTAGTGGCGCGCAAGAGACGCGCGGCCCAAAACGGCCCTTCTCAGGGCCATCAAAGCACGTCGGGGAAGGTTTTGATTGTCGTGTTGCGTTTGGTGTGGGGTGTCTGTCTGGCGTTTCTGTATGCCCGTGGGGATGCTGTTTGCGTGCCGTGGTGGTTGGATTGCGGGGGTCGGTGGCGGGTGTGGGCGGCGGTAGCGGTAAGCGGTGTTGTTGTTGTTGTTGTTGTTGTTGTTGTTGTCGTGGTTGATTGTCGCCGTGTTTGTGGCGGCGGCCGACGGTTGGTTTTCTGTCACGTTGTTTTGTTTGAATACGTTGGTTGGCTTGCCTGCGTTCGTTCTTCTCGGATGTCTGTCTTGTCGAGTCGTGTCTGGTCTTTGTTTTGTTCCTTTGTGTGTGTGTGTGTTATGTTTTGCAAGGGGGGGCACGTTGAGATGTGGGAAGGAGTCGGCGGGGGATTTCGGTGGCGTGTAGAGCGAGCGAGCGCGCCTGCCTGGCCGTTGGCCGTCGGAGTGGAGTGCGGGTTTTTTTTGATTTCGAAAAACGAAAGCGGCGGCCGGCCAGCCACCCGTGCGGTGTGACGTCGGCCGTTGGGTATTGTGCGCTTTGAGCGCCGGGGAGGGATGATGTGTGATTGTTGCGCGCTGCTAGCAGGCAGGCAGAGTGAGCGGGTGTGGCGGACGGACGGGAAGTGGTGGTTTTTGTTTTTTTTGGGGTTGCGGGGCGAGAGGCAGGCGACCGACAAAGTTTGCTCGCGACGGAGAGATGTTAGTGGCCCTGAAAAGGGCCGTTTTTGTTTGTGCGGTGCGGTGCCGCGGCGCGGTTTAGGCGCGCTCGCCGCGGATGCGGCGAGCGAGCTGGATGTCCTTGGGCATGATGGTGACGCGCTTGGCGTGGATTGCGCACAGGTTGGTGTCTTCGAAGAGGCCGACGAGGTAGGCCTCGCTGGCCTCCTGCAGGGCCATGACTGCGGAGCTCTGGAAGCGCAGGTCGGTCTTGAAGTCCTGGGCGATCTCGCGCACTAGGCGCTGGAATGGCAGCTTGCGGATGAGCAGCTCTGTGCTCTTCTGGTAGCGCCTGATTTCTCGCAGGGCGACGGTGCCCGGCCTGTAGCGGTGGGGCTTCTTGACGCCTCCGGTGGCGGGCGCGCTCTTCCTCGCCGCCTTGGTGGCGAGCTGTTTGCGCGGCGCCTTTCCGCCGGTGGACTTGCGGGCCGTTTGCTTTGTGCGGGCCATAGCGGTAGCGGAGCGGCGTGCGTGGAGGTTAGGTGCGGCGCGGCGTCCGGTGCTGCCTTGACAACGGGCCCGCGCGCCTCCGTGCTGCGCTTATATGCCCTCGGTTGCGCGTGGTGGGGGGAGGGCGGGCCAGAGTCTATATAGGGGGGCGGCGGGCGCGCTGGGCGCAGAAGACCGCGCTGAGCCGCCGTAGCGAGAGGACGCTCTGGCTCACCGCTCCGCTTTGTCTCGCTGGCGCCTTTGTTCCCGCGCGTCTTTGTTCGCGCGCCTTTCTCAAGGCACGTGGTCACTGGCGAGTGTGTAACGGAGGCTTCAGCGACTCTTCACTGCTGACTACTCGCTTGCGAGTGCGTCAGCGGCGAAATTGTCGTGTACTCCACGCTTTCGGCTGCGAATCAAATCGATTCAGGAATCGATTTGTGCCGCGCCTAGGGACCGTTAGGGCACGCCGTGAGTCAGGACCCCCTTCGCGTGGGACCAGTCCGCGCTCACTCGCTTAGTACATACCCGTAAGAGCTCCTGTCTTCCTCATGGAAGACAATAACATCGCTGCGAACGTCGCGGCGGTGGTCGCCGCGTCAGAGCACGCTCTGGCGGCGGCCTCTAATGCCCCGACCCCCGCGGCCGCTCCTTCAGGTTATCGACCACTGACAGCAGTCGAGCTGTTCGTGGTATTAAACCGCAGGGCCAACCCCAAAGACGCCTCAGAACGCGAGGCCGCGGAGAAAGCCTACAAAAGGTTCATACAGTATGATCTCGCCGCTGCACTGCCAGGCGCAGCCAATGAAGAGGTCATGGTACCGCCGGGAGCCCCGCCAGGCGTGTCCACGCAAGAGGACACTGCACTGCCGGAGGCGGCCCCGAAGGGAGCAGAGCCACCAGGCTTGGTTACCCAAGCAACCAATGTTCTGCTGGCCGCCCCTCCGGACCAGACCATTCAAGAGGCTGTTGACCTGCCGACAGCAGCACAAAAGGACCCAATGTTCCCAGAAGCGAACCTGGAACAGCTTCTTCTACATGAAGAAGGAATGGACGTCGCGCTGCCGTCTCGCAAGAGGCCAGCGTCGACGGACGAGGACGAACCACCGGCAAGCGCGCCTTCTTCTGTCCACAGGTTGTTGCAGAAGAAGAAACAACACGCGCCAGAGGCCGCCACAGACGAGGAGGCCGCCCAGGAAGAAGAGGGGGAGTTTGTCGTCCCCAAGCGGAGGCACACGGCCCGGGCAAAGGTGCTCGAAATCGTGGCGCCGCTGCAGACGACAAACTCCTTTGCTGCCGTCCAAGACAACGAGGACATGGAGACGGGGCAGGCGCCGATAAAACGGGCGCCTGCACCGCCTCCGATCACAATCCAATGGCAGGAGGACTACGAGTCCTTCCTACAGTTATTTAAAGATGTCCCCTCCCTGACTGTAAAGACCCAGGGACGCGACCTGCTGAAAACAACTGTACGCTCGACGGACGACTACCGTCGAGCCATGAAAGTCGTCGAGCAGGAGAAGCTCAAATGCTTCACCCACAATGCCAACCCCCAGAAGCAACTAAAGGTGGTCCTTCGCCATCTACCAATGAAGATGGCGACAGATCACCTCAAAGAAGAACTGGTAGCCATGGGCTACCCAGTCAGCTCGGTGACTCTCATGAAGTCACCGAGGACCAAGCGAGACATGCCGCTGTTCCTAGCTATCCTCCCTGATAACCTGGACAACAGGAAAATATTCCAGGTAGAGAGGGTAGCGCGGGTGACGGTGGCGGTCGAGCCATTACGCGCGAAACGAAGAAGGGCCCAGTGCTACTCATGCCAGGGCCTGGATCATGTCGCATACTATTGCAGCATGCCATCCCGCTGCGTTAAGTGCGCTGGAGATCATCAAAGCCGGGACTGCGCGAAAAAGAGGGAAGAACCCCCGCAGTGCTGCAACTGTGGCGAGCCACATGTGGCCAGCTACAGGGGCTGCACTATATTTAAGCGCACAAGCAGACCCCAAGGGAAAAAGCCCCCCTCGCGCAAGGTACAACCAGGCACAAACTACGCTGCCGCTGCCAAGGGGACCACTGCCACCCCATCGCGCCAGCCAGCACAGAAGTCTCCGCCGCAACACCAAAACGCGGAGACAAACCTCACAGCCACAGGATTGCTGGACATGCCCTTGTCCAGCAACACAGGGTGCGGACACCCCCAAGTGCCCCCCACCACCAGCAACCCACTGCAAAGTGCGGAGCGTCCTACGCGGCGACCGGTAGCGGCGTCGCAGCCGCAAACCGTAGCCGCCACCTCGGCGCCCGCCCATGCAGCCGCCACTTCCCCAGGTAGCGATGCAACCAGTTTGGGTGAGCTACTACGCTCACTCAACACTCTACTCACCCAACTGCCAGTACTAGTCACGGCAGTAACGGGGGCCCTCCAGGCTGTCACCGTTCCCTCAGCAGCTCACCATGGATAGACAGCAAATCCATGGTCTATCGGTATGCGTATTCAACGCAAACGGCCTGGTAAAACAACAAGGTGAGTTTCGCCAATTTATACAGGACGAGGCAGTCGACCTGTGCCTAGTGTGCGAGACTCACCTGAAACCAGGAGTCCAGGTAAAGGTAGCGAACTATGCCTGCTACCGCCACGACAGGCCAACCGCCGGAGGAGGTACTGCCATCTATGTCAGGACCTCCCTCCGACACCACCAGATCCATCTCCCAGCCCTGGCAACTCTTGAAGCCACAGGCGTCAATGTCTCCTCCATGGTGGGACAGATCACCTTCGTGGCCGCCTACAGGCCGCCACGGGGTAATCTCTTGGAGGCAGACTTTGACACACTACTGACGATTGGGGGACGGGTTTTCCTGGCTGGCGACTTTAACGCTAAGCACACGGAGTGGAACTCCCGTCTCACCAACGTCAGCGGTCGTCGACTCCTCCGTGCCGCCCTCCGCAACGGCGCCATCGCGCTCGGACCCCAGGACCACACCATCTATCCACACCGAGGACAGTCAGATGTTCTCGATATCGCCATTATTAAGGGTATCGGGAACCACATGACCGCCGCCACCCGGTGTGCACTGTCGTCAGACCACCTACCAGTGGTCTACGACATCGACGTAAGGGGGGCCACCCTCCCACCCCGCCGTAGGAACTACCACCGTATGGACAGCGAGAGGTTTCAGGAGAACGTCCTGGAACTTCTCTCGGATGCTCCTGACCCCACGGAAGTGGGGGTAGATAACGCACTACGGTACCTCAACCGCCAGCTGCTACTTGCAGCTGAAGTAGCATCACCTCCTCCCCCACGCCAGCCAAAGGATTTCGCCCGTAGCCTCCCGTTGCACATACGGGAGACTATACGGGAGAAGAACAGAGTGTTCCGCGAATGGCAACTTACGCGACAACCTGCCACCAAACGCCTCCTAAACAGGATGAGGAGGGAGATCAAGGCGGCGGTTGAGGAACATAGAAACCGCGACTGGGCCGACCTAGTCGCCACCCTCAACACACAGGACGGCAGTGCTTGGCGAGTCGTCAAGTCATTCCTGCGCCGGCGGCAGCGAGTCCCACCGCTGCAGGCTGGGCAGATGGTCGTCTGTAGTCCAGATGGGAAAGCAGGATTACTGGCCGACCACTTCGAGTCGTCATTCACCCCAGTGGATGACAATCTCGATGTGGCCCACATTAGCAGAGTGGAGGAAGAGCTCCCCATCTTCCTAGCAGCGAGAGATGAAGGGGACAGGATCGACCCAATCTCAGAGGAGGAAGTGGCAGAACAGATACGGACGCTCAACACCAAAAGGGCGGGAGGCGCCGACGGCGTCAACAACCACCTGCTGAAGAACCTGCCGGAAGGGGCCCACCAGCTCCTTACAGGCATCTTCAATCAGGTCCTCCGCTCTGGGATCTACCCCTCTGAGTGGAAACACGCGGAGGTGGTAGCCATACCCAAAGCGAATAAGGACGCAAGGCAGGCTGAAAACTACAGGCCAATCAGCCTCCTCCCGTCCCTCTCCAAGGTGTTCGAGCGTCTGTACGCCAAGAGACTGCTCCGACATGTGACGGTCGAGGGCATCATCCCGGACGAACAGTTCGGATTCAGGAGCGGT
>NW_026047511.1:855000-887500 GCF_023864345.2 Schistocerca serialis cubense | reverse complement strand
GCCCTGCATGTGGCCCGGAAGGCTGTTCGTTTGGCGGTAGTGTTGTGTGGACAGGGGAGGGGCATGCGTAACGCTGCTGGCATGGCATTTCGGGAGATGGGAGGGGGCAAACGAGGAAACGAGGAGCGGCGGCCAAAGACGGGACGGGGAGGGGCGCGGTGTGGGTGGCTTGCGCCTGTGCTCGGCGTTGTGGTTTGTGCAAAAGAGGAGGAGAAAAACAATGAGTTGCCAGGGAGGGGAGCGGTGTTGTGTTGTGGTTGTCGTGGTGTAGCCGCAGACGCGGCTGTCAGTGAACGTGGCGAGACGGACGGATGCGCGGAGGGGCGGGGGCGGCGCATTTCGCCGGTGCCGTGCCGTGCCATGCCTGAAAGCCGCGTGGTCGCTGTGTTGTTGGTGGCGTGGGGGCGAGGAGAGTACCGTACGGGTGTGCTTGTGCGCCGGAAATGGCACACTGCGCCTGCCCGTCTTGGAGGCTGATGGCTGTGGTGTGGAAATGGGGCGCGGTGATGTTGAAGCAGTTGAAGAACAGAAAAGAAACCAAGAAGAAAACGGAAGGCGTGATGCGGCGGTGGTGGTGAGAGCGGGAAAAACAAAACAAAACAAAAGAACGAAAAAAAAACAACAAGAAACAAAAAAGAAAACAAAAAGTCTATCAATATTAAAATGTAAATGGAAATGGAAATGGACCCAGGTATAACCTCCCTGCACAAATAGCAGAGAGTCCGATGGTAATAAAAATGTGCCAGAATGTTAACGTCCCTACAAAACAAACCCAACGATAATATTAATGAAAGAATGAACCGTATGTAACATTGCAACAGACACAATGAAACCTGATAAATTGTATAAGGGCAGCAGCGTTGACCTTTGGCCCTGTATTCAGAATAAAAAGAGCCAAAGATCGTTACCCCAATGAAAAAAAAAGACACTGAAACACGTATGTAACATAGCAGCGATGGCGAGACATTGTAGCATCTGTGACCAGAGAGTTTGCGCTGGACTGCGCGAGTGTTGCGAGCGGTTCTCAGTCAGTCAGTCAGTCAGTCAGTCAGTCAGTGAGTCGTTGCGAGTCTGTAGCTCTGTGTAGTTGAGGGCTGTACTCTGTCAGTAGTCGTCGCGTGCAGTACGCTAATAGTCGTCATGCAGAGCGGTCGGTCAGTAGTAGGAGCCGAGTGCGGTTGTGTGATGTAGGCGGTCGGCAACACTGGTCAAGATGGTGAATAAGGTATACTGCTGTTAATTAATATAATCATTAGATAGTGAAAAATTTCATTTATTGTAATTATTCTCCAACAAGTTCCCCAATAATAATGTTTATTTCAAAAGCATTTTTCAAACATTTAATGTTTTATTGAACTAAAGAGTTCGTTGCACTTCACATTTCATTCCACTTCTTTGAAGAAAAATTTCACTAAAATCACAAAAAAAGAGAATATTATTATTTGCAATGCAGTTCCTCCAAGCGCTGCGCAACAACAAGAGCAGAAATGTGACATCCATTTATTCGGAGGTAAGACTTTAATTCTGATTGTTTTGCACAGGGCCAAAGACCGATATTTCGGTTTAATTGAAGTTTCTTGTCACTGAACGGACTTTAAATGTTGTGAAGAATTTATATTTGAGTCAGATTGCGAATTTCACATTTTTGTTGCCATTTTCAATACCTCTCATTGTGGGCGAGGTTACAATTAGCGCAATGTCCATTAGCATCCGAAAATAACATTGTCCATTATTTGAAAGTTTGCGGGGAGGTTACAACACACACAAAAAAAACAAAAAAAAAAAAAAAATTGCATTTATATCCGCTCCTCAATTGTAGATACCCCTTACACAGCTGTGTGCAATGAATGAGTGCTGGCTGGTAATTAATTGCACTCCTTGGAGGGAAATGCCATAGGAAGTGGTCTTTAAAAAGTGAATGTTTTTCGTTAAAAGACAAAAGGTACTTTAGAAAAAAGTAATAGTGGGGCGTTTGTTGTTGAACAAAGTAAGTACAATGAACATACGTTATCAGATTTGCGCAATGCAGCTTCACACTACCTTTTGATTATAACACAATATACTATACATCGTCCCGAACCGTGACCAGAGTCGCGAGACGAGCAGAGCACGCCGCCGACGCCCGCTCAGTACAACCGTCCACCCGCTACTACTGTCGACCGACTACTACCTCTCCCGACTCGCGCTACAATATATATAACAACTGTTCCCGGCGACCCGGTGCGTGCCACTACTGTCGTCTGGCGCGGTCCAAGCGCCGACTAGCAACGATAAATAACTCTCTGGTCAGACAGAGATGCTGTCATGCCTCGCCATCGCTCTGGTAATGGAACACGCAGTGGCGGAGCCAAAGACTGTGTTGTCGAGGTCGAGTGCGAGCGGGAAGAGAGGCAGCGTCGGCACGGAGATGCAAGCGAGCGCGAGACGCACGGGTGCTGCGGCGTGGCGCGTTTGCGGTCGGCGCCTTTGGTGGCAACGGCCGGGACAAGCAGCGGTGTATGGTGTGGTGCGGGGCGGACAGGGGCGGCGGTGGACGGGGAGGAGGAGGCGGCGCGACGACGGCATGGGGGCGAAAACGGGTTCGGGGGACGGCGGATGTTGAGAGGCGTCACGCGCGGACAGGACACAGACACAGACACAGAGACACACAGATTGGAAAGGGAGGGTGCGCGGTAGTAGTTGGGAATGTGCGTACCGTGCGGGATGGGAGTGGGCGAGGAACACGGTCGTGGCCCCCTGTTTTGGGTGCGTGTGATGACGTCGGTGTGTTGTGGGAAGGGAAGGTGCTGTGGCGGCGGCGCGTAATGGGCGTAGGCCGAAAAGAGAAAGGAACGTGGGCAGTGTGTTGGCAAGCGTCGGTTCGACTGCGACGTTGATGGGCAGGGCAGGGCAAGGTTAATGGTGGTAGGAGTAGGCGTGTGGGCGCAAAAAAATCTGCCGCTGCAGGCGGTGCCGTAACCGCCATGGCGGGAAGGAGAGAGGGCCAAAGAAAGAAAGAAAGAAAGACAGAAGGAAAAAAAAAAAAGGAGGGGGGGGGGGCGAAAGTGGAGAGGCGGTGGTGTGAGAAGGGCGGGGGCGGAAGGAAGGCAGGAAGGACAAGAGGCGAGGCGACGGCTTGCTTTGTGTATCGGTCGGTCTCTGGCTATGCTTCGTTTTCTGCAGCAGGGTCGGTGCGCGGCGTGGCTCGCGGCAGTGGGAACGCCTGGCGGCTGGACGGCCAGCAATGCGGTTGGATGGGCGGCCACAGCACCGCACCTGTGCCCGAGGAGGAGACGCTGGCGGCGGGCCCTGAGGTGAGGCCGGCTCGGCTGGGGCTGTGGATGTGGATGTGTAGGTGTGCGCCGCTGCTGCAACAACGAGTAAAACGCGAGAAGAAGGGATGGCGGTAGAGAGGAGAGGAAAAAAAAAAAAAAAATAAAAGGTCGTGTTGTGTTGATGCGCAGGCAGACGCGTACAGAGAGACGAGCCCGGTCTGCAGCAGGGTGTGGCCGTGCCGAGTGCAGAGCAGCGGCGGCTCGGTTCGGTTCGGCCCGGCCCGGCGGGCCGCGCTGTTGTCGCGGACGTGAGCGCCCCCTGGCGGGTGGCCGGAGGCGGCGCGGCGTGTTGGACGTGTGGCTGGTGGCAGTGCACAATTTGCGAGTGGCTGGCGGTGTGGTGTGGCGGTTGGCGCGTCGGGCGGCGGAGAGGTATGTGTTGCGGGCGCCCTTTGCTGCGCTGCGTCGTTGCGTGTGCCGTACAGGGCGGGCGCTTGTCGACTGTGTGGGCGGTGTGGCGAATTGGCGTGAAACGGCTGCCGAGAGGTGTGTGGTAGCGAGCCGGTCGGTGTCAGTGCGAAGGGGAATGTGCGTGCGTTTGGCGGTTTCGGTGTGCTTTTTGCGGCGTGAGAGTGGGAATTAGTGGGGCCGGCTGTTGTGTTGGTTCCTTGTGTCTTGTGTCGCGTAGCTTGATGGCAACGTGGAAGGACGCCGGTTTCGTTTCGAGCCTTGCGTGTGGTTGTCGACGTTGACTGGTTGGCGTGTGCCGATGCACGTGCATGTGTGGGTCGCGAGTGCGTGTTTGGCTGGCTGTGTGTGTGTGTGTGTGTGTTTTGGGGGGGAAGGGGGAGGCGGTGGTGAAAGTGCAGTCGTTGCCACGGGCGTCGTCGGGTGGGGCTGGGGCTGTGCGCCGTGGCGGAAAGGTGGTAGGTTGCGGGAAGCGAGCCCGTCGTTGACGGTGTCGCGTGAGGTGTGAATCGAGTGGGGCGCGGGGCGCGAGACAGGAGCAGCGTGCCGCTGCGTCGTGGTCGTCAGCAGAGGCTGTGCGTGTGCTTGTCCTTTTTGTGGGCGGTTCGTGCGAGGCGTTTTTGTTTTGTGTTGCCCTAGTTGTTAGTTTATTTTGTTTGTGTTTGTTATTTGTGAGACGACGACTGGTTGGTGGCGTGCGCGCGAAGTGGCGGTGTGCGCTTCCCGTGTCGTTTGTGTTGTTTTGTTCTTGTGTGTGTTTTTTTTTTTTTTTTTTTGCACTGGGCCCCGGGGGGTGGGTGGGTGCGTGTGTGTCGATTGCCGGCTGGCGAAAGGTGCGCCATCGGCGGGGTGGGTCGCCGGCACAAGTAGAGGCGGCGGCGTTGTTGCTGTTGTTGTGTGGTGTTTGTTTTGTTCGGCTGTGTCGGCGAGCTGTGTTGCGGTGCGTGTGAATGGTGCTGGCGTTGGGGCTGCGACTGCGACGGCGGCGAGCCGCGGGCGCGCATGATAGTGATGTTGTGAACAGCGGCTGTGTACGGTAGTGGTGTTGTTGTAGCACGACGTGCATCCGGGCCGGCGCGGAAAGCGCAGTTGCGGGCGGTTGCCCTTCGGTGCCAGCCATGTCGCGTGAGCGGCGGGTTGCTCTGGTGTCGACACGTGGTGCTCTGGGTTGTTGTGTGGTGCCCTTTGGCCGGTGGGGGTGGTTCGCGTGTGTCTCGTTCGCGCTCGGTATCTGGTCGTGGTCGTGCTGCTCCCCCGTCTGTCGGCGGTTTTCGACGTCGTCTGTACGTTTTTGTTCGTTTGCGGCGTGCCTGCCGACGTCGTCCCGTCGCGACCTTTCAACCGAAAGTGTGGCGCCCGAAGGTGAACGAACGTAACCCTGACCTCGGCGCTTTACGCTGAGCCGAGCGAACCGAACCTAACCTGTGGTGTGGCGAGGTGAGCTCAGCCTGTGAGCCCCTAACGTCTACGTACGGTAAGCTGTCCGGCTCACGCCTCACGTTTGAACGCTTTTTTAACCTACGTTTGACGCTTCTTAAACCTAGCACTGACCCCTTAACCTAACGTGTAACCTAACCTAACCTAACCTAACCTAACCTAGCCTCTGACGCCTGACGTGTTTGAATGCTTAACCTAAGTTTGACGCTTAACCTAACCCAAGTCCCCTTAACCTAACCCACGTCCACCTAACCTAACCTAGACGTGTAAACGTAATGTGTAACGCGTAACGTGTAAGGTCGGCTGGCGTGTGTGCTGACGGCAGATTGGGTTGGTCTGTCGATTCGGATTGCGGTTTGCCTCGGTCGAGGGGTTGGGTCGGAAGCGGCGAGGGGCGGCGGCGCCTGTTGCGCAGGCGGCGGCGCCTGTTGCGGCGGGCAATTGTTGAGAAACGGCTGTGAATGTTGGCGGGCGAGAGGAGGAGGACGGCGCGCGATGTGGCCCGACGGCTGCGGGCCGATCGGGAAACGGCGGGAGGGCGACGGAAGGCGATGGGGCGGCGGAGGCGCGTTTGCACGGCCGTCATCGCCGCACGCCTCGGCTTGTGTGGCTGTGGCGCCGGCCGCGCTGGCCGGGCTGCCGCGGCGACGGTGTGGGAGTTTTGCCGAAGGTTTGGCCATTGTGGCGGGTCGTCGGCTGGGGCTGTGGGGGCGGCATTTGGGCGGGGGCGGCGATTCTCGGCGGGCCGACCCAGGCTGTAGCGCGCGGTAGCTGCAGTTTGGCCGTGGTTTGCGGCGCTGCCGTGGCGACTGGTTGGCGACTGTGGTGTGGCTGTGTGTAGCCCCATCCTCGGTGGTTTGAAAGGCGCGGGCGGTTGTGGCGCAGGTTTGGGGCTGCTCCGCACAGGCTGTCGGACGTTGGGCGGTAGCAAGCGCGGGAGGCGCGGCGCGGCGGCGCGCAGAGTGGCGGCCGCTCTCTCGGCCGTCCGCGCCCGCCCGCGACACTGGCTGGGCCCTTGTGATTCTCTGCTCTGCTGTGCTGTGCTTGCGTGCCTGCCGTCCCGCTCGCTCTCGCTCTCGCTCTCGCTGTGTGTTACGCGCGTCGTCGAAATGGCAGATCAGGCGGCTACGAACGAGACTGCTGCGGCACCCGCCGCCACCGGCACTACGAAGAAGGCCAAGTCTGCGTCGTCTGCGAAGAAGCCGCGCGCCAAGCCTGCGCACCCGCGCACCTCTGAGATGGTGACGGCCGCCATCAAGAGTCTGAAGGAGCGCGGCGGGTCGTCGCTGCAGGCGATCAAGAAGTACATAGCCGCGCACTACAAGCTGGACGCGGAGAAGCTGGCGCCGTTTATCAAGAAGTACCTCAAGTCGGCCGTCGTGGCGGGCGAGCTGGTGCAGACGAAGGGGAAGGGCGCGTCCGGCTCGTTCAAGCTTGCCGGCGCCGGCGGCGGGGGGGCGGCCGAGGGCGGCAAGGCTCGTGCTGGCGGTGCCAAGAAGAAGCGCGCCGCTCCGGCCAGCAAGGAGAAGAAGGGCGCCCGTGCGGCCGGCGCAAAGAAGGCTGGTGGCGTGAAGGCGGCGACCGGTCGGAAGGCGGGCGCCGCCAAGAAGGCGTCTGCGGCGTCGGCCGCTCCCGCGGGTGCGAAGAAGGCGGCTGCGGCCAAGCCGGCCAAGGCCAAGTCGCCGTCGAAGGCGAAGAAGGCCGCCAAGGTTCCGACGAAGAAGCCGAAGGCGCCGCGCCCGAAGAAGGCGACGACGCCGTCTAAGGCGAAGGCTTCGCCCAAGAAGAAGAAGTAGAAAGAGATGGGAAAGGAAGGGTTTGGCGCTTGACTCCGTCGTCCCCACCCCCCGTCGTCGTCTAGTGGCGCGCAAGAGACGCGCGGCCCAAAACGGCCCTTCTCAGGGCCATCAAAGCACGTCGGGGAAGGTTTTGATTGTCGTGTTGCGTTTGGTGTGGGGTGTCTGTCTGGCGTTTCTGTATGCCCGTGGGGATGCTGTTTGCGTGCCGTGGTGGTTGGATTGCGGGGGTCGGTGGCGGGTGTGGGCGGCGGTAGCGGTAAGCGGTGTTGTTGTTGTTGTTGTTGTTGTTGTTGTTGTCGTGGTTGATTGTCGCCGTGTTTGTGGCGGCGGCCGACGGTTGGTTTTCTGTCACGTTGTTTTGTTTGAATACGTTGGTTGGCTTGCCTGCGTTCGTTCTTCTCGGATGTCTGTCTTGTCGAGTCGTGTCTGGTCTTTGTTTTGTTCCTTTGTGTGTGTGTGTGTTATGTTTTGCAAGGGGGGGCACGTTGAGATGTGGGAAGGAGTCGGCGGGGGATTTCGGTGGCGTGTAGAGCGAGCGAGCGCGCCTGCCTGGCCGTTGGCCGTCGGAGTGGAGTGCGGGTTTTTTTTGATTTCGAAAAACGAAAGCGGCGGCCGGCCAGCCACCCGTGCGGTGTGACGTCGGCCGTTGGGTATTGTGCGCTTTGAGCGCCGGGGAGGGATGATGTGTGATTGTTGCGCGCTGCTAGCAGGCAGGCAGAGTGAGCGGGTGTGGCGGACGGACGGGAAGTGGTGGTTTTTGTTTTTTTTGGGGTTGCGGGGCGAGAGGCAGGCGACCGACAAAGTTTGCTCGCGACGGAGAGATGTTAGTGGCCCTGAAAAGGGCCGTTTTTGTTTGTGCGGTGCGGTGCCGCGGCGCGGTTTAGGCGCGCTCGCCGCGGATGCGGCGAGCGAGCTGGATGTCCTTGGGCATGATGGTGACGCGCTTGGCGTGGATTGCGCACAGGTTGGTGTCTTCGAAGAGGCCGACGAGGTAGGCCTCGCTGGCCTCCTGCAGGGCCATGACTGCGGAGCTCTGGAAGCGCAGGTCGGTCTTGAAGTCCTGGGCGATCTCGCGCACTAGGCGCTGGAATGGCAGCTTGCGGATGAGCAGCTCTGTGCTCTTCTGGTAGCGCCTGATTTCTCGCAGGGCGACGGTGCCCGGCCTGTAGCGGTGGGGCTTCTTGACGCCTCCGGTGGCGGGCGCGCTCTTCCTCGCCGCCTTGGTGGCGAGCTGTTTGCGCGGCGCCTTTCCGCCGGTGGACTTGCGGGCCGTTTGCTTTGTGCGGGCCATAGCGGTAGCGGAGCGGCGTGCGTGGAGGTTAGGTGCGGCGCGGCGTCCGGTGCTGCCTTGACAACGGGCCCGCGCGCCTCCGTGCTGCGCTTATATGCCCTCGGTTGCGCGTGGTGGGGGGAGGGCGGGCCAGAGTCTATATAGGGGGGCGGCGGGCGCGCTGGGCGCAGACCAGAGAGACGGACTCGAGTTAGCGATGCCGCGTGAGACGGACGCACGCGCCGAGCGCTCCGCGCCACCGCTCGCTAATATGTCGACAGCGGACAGGGCCGCGTCCCTGCACGCATCGGGAGTCGAGTCGAGTACGTCGGGAGAGCACTCGCGGCCTTCCGATAGTACTCCTCCTCCATCGCGTAGCGTTACCTCCGTAGGCAACGCATCAGCAGACAAGGCCGCGTCCTTGAACGCAACCAGAGTCGGTAGCAACACATCCGCTGAACCGACTGTTGAAACAGCGTGTGCTTCCTCTCAGTCCCTCGATGCAATGGATCTCCAGCGCATTAGAAAGGAGATGAGGGAGGCATGTATGGACAATGAAGGGAGCTACTACGTCCTCGATGACGAGAACGAGACTCCCGAAACCACAGCCAACACCGCACCTGCAACAACAACGCCTGCAAACCAGGAAGCAGAAATTGCGGAGGCAGCGCTGAACTCCTTGTTGGCACTCCTGCCGACGTCCAACACATCACTGGCGGCGCACGACAACAGCGCCCCAAACCAGGACAACGTCGGCGACGTCACTGAAATGGAGCACCACACCATTCAGAATAAGAGAAGACATTCTGATGGTGACGCTCCCGTGCCATCTAATGCACGGAAGTTCCGGAAGGCAGCAGGCCCTCCCGCACGGCCGAAGGCGACGGCCAAAGGTCGTAGGCGCAGCAATGGAGAGGTAGCGCAACAGCAGGCAGACGCAGACGGCTTCCAACAAGTGAAGAAACCGGCAAAGCGCGCCAATATCCCGTCCTCCACCCCGATAGCTGTGGATAACCAATATAGCGCTCTGAGCGACGACGACAGCGAAGACGATGTGCAGATGACGCCCGCACCGCCACGCCGCTCTAAACCGCCACCGTTAGTTCTGGATTACCCTGGCACGTTCCGCGAGCTGCAACAACTGCTGCAGAAGGTGCTAGGGAAGAACAACTTCATAATACGAGTGTCTGGGGAGCTATTCAAAGTCCAGACGAATAGCACCACAGACTACATGATGCTCAATAAAACAGTAACAGAAAAGGGCATCAAATTCTACACGTACTCCGCAACGAGAGAGAAACCACTGCGTGTAGTATACCGAGGGTTCTCGTACAAAACGGAACCCAGCCACATCAAAGAGGAGCTGGAGGACTTGGGATATGCTGTGAGCGGCGTGTCCAAAATGAAAAATCCTGGAACGAGAAAGGACTCGCCGCTCTTCTGCGTGTACGCTCCCAACACAGAGCGCAACAGGCAGCTGTTCCAGCTCCGTTTAATAGCTAACTGCAGTGTGACACCCGAAAACCTGCGCAATAAACAACCTTATGCACAGTGCTACAGGTGTCAGCAACTCGGCCACGTCCAGAAACACTGCAACATGGACGAGAGATGCGTGAGATGCGCAGGGGAACACGCATCTCGCGATTGTACAATCAAAGGTATACCACACAAGGACTTCACACCGAAGTGCGCCCTGTGTGGTGAAAACCACATGGCCGCGTATAGAGGCTGTGAACGGCACATAGCGTTCCTCGAGCGCGCCCAAGGCCAGCAGCTGCGCGGAGGGAAGGCGGCCAGAAACGGGAAAACCGCATTCCGCGACTCGCAGAACTGGCCGGCAACCGGTCACCCACAAAGACGACGACGCCGCCGGACACGTGGAGGTCGACGCGCCGGATACAACCCAGCGCCGCCAGGGGCCAGCACCTCCCGGCCGAGTACGCAGAGGCAGCCGCCAACAGTCGGTAAGGCAGCTCGCGACGCGACCGGCAGTGCAGTCCCAGCCACCTCCCCTACGCGCGAGTCTCAAAAATCGCCGCGAGAGGGCAGCACCTCCCGGACGCAACCGGGAAAGCCAGCCGCCGAGTACAGCTCGACGCCACCAGAGGGCAGCAGCATGCAGACGTTGCAGCCAGCAGCCGGTAAGGCAGCCGCCACGGCTACCTACAACACAATCCCGGAGGCCGCTACCACGACGGAGTCCCGCAACCCGCCGCGTGGTGGCAGCACCTCACGGACACAGCCAGCGGCAAGTGGCGCCCAGAGAGGCGCGCCGCTCACAGGTGGCAGCACCGCGCGGCCGCAGCCGGCACCCCGTGCTAACACATGGGCCCGGCAGCGATCAGCTGATCTGACGGCAGCCGCTACTGCTACCGGGCGCGCGCAACGAGCACGCACAAATAACGAAGACGCAGCCCCCGGGCGGCGCCCTCCGAGATTAGACAGCCCAGTTGACTTCCCGGAAATGCGCCAGCGTGGAAGCCGCTACCAACAGCGGCACATCGACGCGCCCCATCCTCCAAAACAACCACAGGAGGAAGACAAGGCCACCCAAATGCTGCAACTGTTGGCAGGCCTCATAGACAGGGTCCTCCATGTGATCGAGGACCTTCCAAACAAATACGCGGCGTCTGTGGAGAAGATCACACAGACGATTACCCTGGCCATCTCCACAAAACATCATGGATAGACACGCCCGTGGTGTAAAAATCGGCGTCTTTAACGCCAACGGCTTGCGTCGCCAGGACGCGGAATTCAGAAGCTTCATCTGCGACGAGAACCTGGACATCTGTCTCGTCGCAGAAACACACCTGAAGCCCGGCGTGAAAGTGGGAGTGCCCAACTACCACTGTTACCGGGACGACCGGCCAACCGCGGGTGGCGGCACGGCGGTATACGTAAGGAGGACGATGCGCCACCACCGGATTCACCTGCCACAACTCGCCACAATAGAGGCCACGGGAGTAGCCGTGCAAACGGACCAAGGACCGATAAACTTCGTGGCAATATACCGACGCCCAAGGGGTCTACTGCAGCCAGATGAGTTCGCGGCGCTGATTTCCCTCCCTGGAAACACATTCCTCGGAGGCGACGTTAACGCCAAGAACATCATCTGGAACTCCAGGACCACAAACACAAGCGGCCGCCGTCTACATCGGGTGGCCGAGCAGCTCGGAGCGGCGGTGATAGGTCCCCACCAGCCGACCATCTTCCCGACACGAAGAGGCGCGCAACCGGACGTCATAGACGTGGCCATCGTCCGCGGGGTGAGACACTTCATCTCCGCCACAACGAGGGCCACGATGGCGTCCGACCACGCCCCCGTGGTCTTTGAACTGAATGCGGACATCGTCCAAACGACCAAACGTGGCCACGACATCAGGGGCATCACATGGGACACGTACCAAACAGAAATGGCGGCCAAAATCGGAGACGCGCCGAACCCGACTGAACACGGTGCGGAAGCGGCGCTGCGGCACCTCACCCGAGGAGTCGCAGAAGCTGTGGCGGCAGCCACTCCAAACGGAAGAACAGAGAAGCCACACGCCCGTGAATTCCCGCAACATCTCAAAGCTGCCATCACGGAGAAGAACAGACTTCGCCGCGAATGGCAGCTAACACGGAATCCCGCAACAAAGCGGCAACTGAACAGGATGCAGCGGGAGATTAAAGCAGCCGCCGACGCCCACAGAATCGAAGAGTGGTCGCAGAAAGTCGCCTCCCTGAAGACAGAGGACGGAACAGCCTGGCACGCGGTGAAGGGATTCATCCGCCGCACCGCCAAAATACCGCCACTGCAAGTCGGCAACGTCTTCGTCAGCGAACCGGACGCAAAGGCCAACGCCCTCGCGGACGCGTTCGCTGAAAACTTCACTCCGGTGGAAGACCCCGTCGACCTGGCACACGTGGCACTGGTTGAGGAGCGACTTCCAGTCTTCCTAGCGGCCGAGGACAACGACACCGTCATAGAGCCGATCGAAGAAGCGGAGGTCGAGGTCCAGCTACGCTGTCTCAACGGCAGGAAGGCAGGAGGCCCCGATCTCGTCACGAACCAGCTCCTCAAACAACTACCGCCCATCGCAATCGGGCACCTCACGGGGATCTTCAACACCATCATCCAAACTGGCGTATTTCCAGAGTGCTGGAAGCACGCCGAGATCGTGGCCCTACCCAAGCCAGGGAAGGATCACAGGCGGGCTAACAACTACCGCCCGATCAGTCTGCTGCCAGCACTCTCGAAAATCTTCGAGAGGATATACCTGAAGCGGCTCGGAAATCACATCGACGCGGAAGGCCTCCTGCCCGACGACCAGTTTGGATTCCGGAAGGGACACTCCACGACCCAGCAACTACTGCGACTGACAGAGGAAGCCTTCTGTGCCCTGGACCGACGCGAGTATTTCGGCGCGTTTCTGCTCGACGTGTCTCGTGCATTTGATTCAGTGTGGCACAAAGGTCTCCTTTATAAACTATTTACATTGGGGATTCCTGGGCCACACGTGAAGCTCCTGCAGAGTTACCTCGCGGGTCGCACGTTTCACGTACGGGCAGACTGTGGAATCTCCACAGAACGCCGAATACTCGCCGGAGTCCCGCAAGGTTCGGTCCTGGGTCCAGTGCTATACTCGCTGTACACTGCCGACCTTCCGCGCACAGATCGGGTGCAACTCGCCCTGTACGCGGACGATACGGCAGTGTACTGCCGCAGCATGCAGCCGCAACTCCTTCAAAGGCGACTGCAATCAGCAGCCAACAATTTGGAAGACTGGGCGGCAAAGTGGCGGCTGGCGTACAACGCCGCCAAATCACAGGCAATCGTCATTGCCCACCGAAACGTGCCGGCTGACCTCCAGGAGATAACATTGCGAGGAAGACCGGTCCCCTGGAGCGCAACGGCAAAATATCTGGGCGTCACACTAGACAAACGTCTAACGTGGCGCCCACACATTGAAGAGACGAGGAAAAAGGCAATGGGGCGCATGAACATGCTGTACCCCATCCTAAACCCACGCTCTTCATTACCAGACCACCTAGGGGTGATCCTCTACAAATCCCTCATACGACCAGTGCTGGAATACGCCGCGGTAGTATGGGGAAACACGGCACCAACCAACTTACAACGGATCCAGGCAGTGCAGAACAGAGCACTGAAATGGGCACTCCATCTGCCGGCGGACTTCCCAACTGAGGAACTCCACCAGATAGCGGACGTCCAGAGACTCCGCAAAAGAATCGAAGAACAGGCTGTAAAATTTTACAACGCCGCCGAAACTTCGCAAAACGCGAAAATAAGAGGACTCGGCAACCGAGAAGAGTGGAGAGCGCACCTGCGCTGGCCACACCATCTTCGTCAGGCACGCTGACGAAGAAGCAACCATTCTCGAAATTCTAAAGCACCAAAACACGGACAACCGAAAACTAGGAAACTAAAGATCTCGCAAAAATGAAGAAAAATTGGAAGGAAGAGCACACTACGTGCTGAAACTTCGTGAAATCCAGAAACCCACAGAGGAGTTTCAACAAGAGGTGCACAGGCTGGGCGCAGACCGTAGCCGACTCGCGAGCCGCTGCAGCTGCTGTTTGTGCACGTTTTGCTTTGCCCGAGGAAGGAAGGATGACAGGCCGCGGCAAGGGAGGAAAGGGGCTCGGCAAGGGTGGCGCCAAGCGGCACCGCAAGGTGTTGCGCGACAACATCCAGGGCATCACGAAGCCCGCCATCCGCCGCCTGGCTCGCAGGGGCGGCGTGAAGCGCATCTCTGGTCTGATCTACGAGGAGACCCGCGGGGTGCTGAAGGTGTTCCTGGAGAACGTGATCCGCGACGCGGTGACGTACACTGAGCACGCCAAGCGCAAGACTGTGACGGCCATGGACGTGGTGTACGCCCTGAAGAGGCAGGGGCGCACCCTGTACGGTTTCGGCGGTTAGGCTGCGTCGCAGCGGGCGCTGGCCTTCCCGCGGCCGTGCTTGTGGGTGGGAGAGACTAGAAAACGGCCCTTTTCAGGGCCACCACACTGTTCGGAAGTTGAAAAGTGCGAAAGAGTCTGTGTTGTTGCTGCGTGTGTGCGCTGTGTTGTTTGTTTGTTTGTTTGTTTCTTTCTCTCTTTCTTTCTTTGTTTCTTTCTTTCCGTTTGAGCGACGTGATGTGACTGGGAGGGGAGAAGGAAAGGAAACGTGTCATGTGGCTGGCTGTGTGTGGAGCTGCTTCGTTTGTGTGTCTTTGTATCGACCGCGACGGAGGTGGCGGGCTGTGTGTTGTTGTGCGAGAGGCGGTGATTATTTGCTTGCGTGGTTTGGCTCTGTGTGTTTGCGGCGGCGTTGGGGTTTCCGAGGCAAGGCGTGTGGGCATAGGCGGCCGGATCAGCTGTTTCGTTCGTGTCGACGGCCGTTGCGCGCGGGAGTGGAGGGCGGTGTGTCGACACGCCTCCCTTTAACAATGGTCATTATTGCTGCCGTTGTCGTTTGGAAGGCGACTGCGACCGTGCAAAATGTGTGCGTGTGTGTGTGTGTGTGTGTGTGTGTGTGTGTGTGTGTTGGGCCACACGGGCTGTGTGGACGACAAGATGGCGGACGTGCGCCGGCGGCGGCTGTGCTGTGAAAGTGCAAAGTTAAAACAAAACAAGGTGCGGCGAGGACGACTGAAATTTTGCTTTGGACGTAGGTTTGTGTGGTGGCCCTGAAAAGGGCCGATTGTTGTGGGCCGAGCCGAGCCGGCAAAGCGCGTTGCGTGCAGGGGAGCACGCGGCGCTGCGATTGCCTGGCCTCCTTTAGGCCTTCTTCTCGGTCTTCTTTGGCAGCAGGACGGCCTGGATGTTGGGCAGGACACCACCCTGTGCGATGGTGACGCCCGACAGGAGCTTGTTGAGCTCCTCGTCGTTGCGGATGGCAAGCTGCAGGTGGCGCGGGATGATGCGCGTCTTCTTGTTGTCGCGGGCCGCGTTTCCGGCCAGCTCGAGCACCTCAGCCGCGAGGTACTCCATGACGGCGGCGAGGTAGACGGGCGCCCCGGCGCCGACGCGCTCTGCGTAGTTTCCCTTGCGCAGGAGGCGGTGGATTCTGCCGACCGGGAACTGGAGCCCAGCCCTGCTTGAGCGGGACTTTGACTTGCCCTTGACTTTGCCTCCCTTTCCGCGTCCGGACATGGCGATGGGCTAGCGACGGTGCACACGAAACGGAAACGAAAACGACCGGTGCGAGCGGCAGCGAGTCGAGCAGCGGAGTGCGTGCCGGCGCAGCCGAAACGACTACTGCATTTGTGCTATCCTCTCTTTCGAGGAGAGCATGTGTGGTGGAGGGTGTTGTCCTCTGGGACATTTCCTCCTCTATGCTTTGTGTGTGGTTTGTCTTTGCTGTCATGTATGTCATGTTATGGTGCAGTGTTTTTGGTGTTGCTGTGCTGCCTTTTAGGCTGTGTTAGTTAGCATGCTTTTTGGTCGTCTGTGTCTGTCCAGTGTTGTGTCGTACTGTCCCAAGTATTTTATTAGTCTGTTGTCAGATCTGGCCGTGTTTTCGTAAAAACTTTCGGCCAGTTCTATGAAGCGCTCGTGGAGCGTTTGTATTCCAGCCGCTTCATGTAGGTCAGCAGTGGGGAAGCGGAAGGGAAGGTGTAGCGCCCTTTTGAGCGCGCGGTTTTGTACTGACTGAAGTTTGCGGAGGTGCCAGTGCGCCGCGTATCCCCAGACAGGGCAAGCGTACTCCATTAGTGGACGTATCAGTGAGCAGTAGGTTCTGACTCCTATGTCAGCCGCTAGGGTGCTTTGGGTGTTTAGGATAGGATACAACATTTGCATCCTACCACTAGCTTTGCGGCGCAAGTCCTCGATGTGAGCCCTCCAGGTGAGCCTGGTGTCGAGGGTGACTCCAAGGTACCTGGCGGTTCGTCGCCATGGGAGTTCTTGGCCGTTCAGCTTAAGCAGTAGCGGCTGACGGGCGGGAGCCCGCTTGCCCAGTTTCCGGGTGATCATAATGGCTTGGGTTTTTGTTTCATTGAGAGTGATGCGCCACTTTTTAGCCCAGCGGCCGGTCTCGTCCAGCGCTGTTTGCAATCTTCGCGTAACCCTGTCTCTGTTCGGGTTACGCGTGAAGAACGCTGTGTCGTCGGCGTACTGGGCAGTGTGCACCAGCGGTACGGTCGGGAGGTCGGCAGTGTACAGGTTGTACAGTACCGGGCCCAGTACCGACCCCTGGGGCACGCCTGCCCTGATGCGCCGTTTTGTTGAAAGCGACGACTCGATCCTGACGGAGAAAGTCCTTTGGGAGAGATAGCTCGCGAGTAGCTTCACTATCGGACCTGGGAAGCCTTGGGAGAATAGCTTGTAGAGAAGCCCGGTGTGCCAGACAGAGTCAAAGGCAGCGGCTACGTCAAGTAGCACTACCCCGCAGTAACTTTTGCGATTGAAGCTTTCAGTAGCTGCTTCAACGACCCTCATTAGTTGCTGGGGCGCGGAGTGTTCCTGCCTGAAACCGAACTGAAAGTCAGGCAGGATTTGTTGTATTCTCGCCTGCTGCTTACATCTAATACTTTCCCCTCTTTGGGGAAGTGTGAGGGGGAGTTTGTAGCCTTTCGGCTTTTACTCCCCTGTGTACTTGTGTGTGTGATTATTTCTGTACTTTTTTGATGTCTGTGATTTGTGATGTTTGTTCTGTGTGGGTCTGGTACTTGCCTGAGGTTTGGCGAGATAATTGTAGCATTTTGGGTAGGAGTAGGATTTGGGAATGGGTATTGGGATTTTTCTCTTCGACTTAGTCGTCGAAGATCGTCATGGGGCGATTGTGTTTATCGCGGGACATGTCATACCGACCTAGGGAGTGGATGAGAGCATTCCCCGACCTGGAAGTACCTTCATAGAAGGCCCTTGCCAGGTCTTGAAAACGCTCTCTCAGTAGTGGGATTTCCGCAGCGGCATGCAAATCGTCGATAGGGAATCCAAGGGGTAAACGCAGTGCCCTCCTGAGGGCGCGGTTCTGCAGCCTCTGGAGTTTGTCCAGGTGCTGCTTCGCCGCGTATCCCCAGACAGGACACGCGTATTCCATGACTGGCCGGATCAGGGCCTGGTACACGTTCACTCCTACTGAGCAGGAAAGGGAGCTGGATGAGTTGAGGATTGGGTACAGGATGGACATTCTGGCGCAGACCTTCCTATGGACCTCGTCTATGTGGGGTTTCCACGTAAGACGAGAGTCCAAGGTTACGCCAAGGTACTTGGCGGTTCTGCGCCAGGGGAGTTGGGTTCCGTTTAGGTGAAGGTGGAGGGGGGGCCGTTGAGGAGGTTCGCGCCTTCCGAGCCTACGGGTGATCAGCATCGCCTGCGTCTTTTCAGAATTGATGGTGATTCGCCAGCGACGGGCCCAAGTTTCTGTGTCATCTAAAACCCTTTGTAGCCTACGGATGACCAGGTCCTTGTTCGCGTTTCTTGTGTAGAAGGCTGTATCGTCAGCGTACTGTGCAGTGTGCACCAGGGGGGCCGTTGGAGTGTCCGCAGTGTACAGACTGTACAAAACGGGCCCCAGGACCGATCCCTGTGGCACCCCAGCACGAATACGCCTTCTGGTGGAGGTGGACGTTTCTACTTTGACAGAGAAAGTTCTGTTCGAGAGATAGCTTTTAATCTGTTTAACTATACTCCCGGGGAACCCTTGGGTGTACAACTTGTAGAGTAGCCCTCTATGCCATACTGAGTCAAAGGCCTTGGCTACGTCAAGTAGCACTATCCCGCAGTAGCCTCTGTGGTTGAAGCCCTCTGTGGCTGCTTCAACCACTCTCATGATCTGTTGTGGGGCAGAGTGGTTCTGCCGGAATCCGAATTGGAAATCCGGCAGAATTTGCTCTCTGGTGATGTGTTCTTGTATGGGTCTTAGCAGGAGGCGCTCGTAGATCTTGCTGAGAGTTGGCAAGAGGCTAATCGGCCTGTAGTGCTGCGGGAACAGAGGGTCTTTCCCTGGTTTGTGTATTGCGACCACTTCCGCGTGTTTCCAGCAAGCTGGGAACTCGCGGGTACGAGTAATCTCGTTGAAGACGTTCGCGAGGTGTTCGATCGCCGTGGGTGGGAGGTTTTTGACCAACTGGTTGGTGACATTGTCATGTCCTGGCGCCTTTTTGGAGGGGAGGTACCTAATTACTTTTGCCACGTCTTCAGGGGCAAAAACTGTGGGTTCGTCTTCTGGGTCCTCCTCAGCATTGAGGAAGACAGCCAGTTGTCGACGGACCACTCTTTCATGCTCATCATCCTGGGGTTCAGCCGCTTGGAACTGCTTCTCGAAAGTGTCGGCGAGGGCGTTGGCCTTTTCAGCATGGCTGTAGGCCATACCCCGCTCGCCATGCAGTGGCGGCATCCTAGCGCGTCTTCTTGTGAATTGTTTGGTTGCTTGCCAAAGTGTGTGATCGTCTACTTTGAGGGCTGAGAGGCGGTTTTGCCATTGCTGGTTTCTGTGCTCATTGAGCGCTACCTTCAATTCTCTCTGTAGACGATTGAGCAGCCTCCTTGTGGCCTGGTTTCTGGTTATCTTCCACTCTTTTGCCACTCTGTTCTTATGTCGAATTTGAGCTAGCAAGTGTTCCGGGAGCTGTATTTGCGGCGGCGGGCCATCCCTTTGTGGAGGGGTGGCTTCTTCCGCTGCCTGCAAGATGGTGCCTGTTAGGTCTTGTAGCGCTTGTTCTACTGTTTCGGCAGTAGGTGGCGGGGCGCGAGCGATATCAGAGGCGACAGTTTCTCGGTATCGCTCCCAGTTTGTACGTTTGTAAGACGTCTGGTACCGTGGGAGTGCTACCCATTCTCCCACGTCGACCTCTAGGATCACTGGGTTGTGGTCGGAGGACATTCTGTTGATCGTCCTCGCGGTCACAAACCCCGTAATCCTCCTAGTGAGAGCTATGTCCAACACGTCGGGCCTGCTTCCATTTTTTGGAAAATGTGTGGGCTCGACTGGACCCCAGGTTTCGAAGTGGTGGTTGCGCGCTAGTTGTTGCAATCTGGCGCCTGCTCTGGAGGTTACTCTAGAATTCCAATCAGGATGTTTGGCATTGAAGTCGCCCCCTATTATGAGTTTGCCTTCAATTTGCCCTAGAGTAGCTATGTCTCCCTCATCTATCTGGTCTTGTGGGGGTCGGTAGATTGCAACGATTGTTAGGGGTCCAGTGGCAGTGGCTACTTCCACCGCCACTGCTTCGATTTTATTGGTAGCTGGTAAGAATACCTGGTGGTGGGGGATCCCTCTTTTTATGTATATGGCCACTCCTCCGCCTTGGGTTGGCCTGTCTTTGCGATAGGTAACATAGTTGGGGACTGTCGCTTTTATTCCCGGTTTTAAGTGGGTTTCCCCCATCATGCATATGTCGATGGAGAACTCCTTCATAAGTTCTCTGAACTCGACCTCTTGGTTAACAATGCCATCTGCGTTAAAGACGCACATTGTCAGGCCATGGATGTTTGGTCGTCTATCCATGATGGGGTTTTGAAACTACTGAGGAAGTCGCAGAGGGGAGCGACTGCTGGACTGTTGCCTGGAGGGCAACGAGGATCTGTGTGTTCTGCTTCTGGGCTTCCCTGAATTCCTTCATCATTTCCATGACGAGGTTCATGGTCTGCACCATTACGCCTAACAACTGATCCATGGGGGGGGAGTGTGTGTGGGGTTCCCTAGAGCTTCCTCCGTCGTGGTGGACCTGGCCGTTGGTGCTGTGTATATCCCGGTGTTGTTCTGTTTGTTGTGTCTGGTGTTGTGGTGATTGGGCCACGCTTTCATGGTTCCTCAGGGGAGAAACCACTTCTCGCCGGGGTGGGGGTGCTTTATGGGCTCGGGTGCGGCGGCCGGTTGCGCGCGCGCCCCATTGGTCGGCGGCCGCAACAGGGCGAGCTGGTAAAGGTGCGGCGGCGGCTGGCGGCGGGTGCCACTGTGTGGGGAGACGCTGACTAGAGCGGAGCGCTTGCTACTGGTGTTGCTGCTGCCGTACGTTGGTTCGAGATGCCGCCCAAGACTAGCGGGAAGGCCGCCAAGAAGGCTGGCAAGGCGCAGAAGAACATTTCGAAGGGCGACAAGAAGAAGAAGCGCAAGAGGAAGGAGAGCTATGCCATCTACATCTACAAGGTGCTGAAGCAGGTGCACCCTGACACGGGCATCTCGTCGAAGGCGATGAGCATCATGAACAGCTTCGTGAACGACATTTTCGAGCGCATTGCGGCCGAGGCTTCTCGCCTGGCGCACTACAACAAGCGCTCGACCATCACGTCCCGCGAGATCCAGACCGCTGTGCGGCTGTTGCTGCCTGGCGAGCTGGCCAAGCACGCCGTGAGCGAGGGCACGAAGGCGGTGACCAAGTACACGAGCTCCAAGTAAGGAGGTGGCTCTGGAATGGAAGGAAGGATGGAGAAGGCTCCTCCGTTGCGAGAGCGGCAAAACGGCCCTTTTCAGGGCCACCAACTTGCCATTTGCGGGAAGGGCGGAATTGTTGTTGTTGTTGTTTGTGTGGACGGCTGTGATGTGATGTATGTGTGCATTGTGATTGTGGGTGGGGGGGGCGCGTCAAAGCGTGTTGCGGGGTACGGCCACGAGGTTGGTCGCCGTGGCGTGGAATGGTGGCACGCCTCGTTGGAGTGGTTTTGACCCATTGGTGTTGGTGTGTGTGTGTGTGTGTGTGTGTGTGTGTGTGTTACCTGTCTGCGAGGGGGGACAGTGCGATCGGCGACTTTTGTGTCACCGTAACGACGGCCGTTTGCGGGTTTGTTTTTTGCACATCATACATGGCGAGGGTGAAATGTGAAATGTTTTTGTTTGGTTTTTTTTTTTTGTTTTTTTTTTGCCGCCCACTATTCCCTTTGCTGTACGCCGAGTTTGACAATGGTGCGACGTAACTGCAGCGTGGAGGTGTGTGAGTGACGTTGAAGTGAACGTGCCATTAAGACGCATTGTTGTTGTATTGTACTGTACGTGTACGGCGACACGCACGATGATGTACCATTCGACTCTGATTTTTGATAGCCGTGTTTGACTGATTGCGTACGACGCACGCACACCGATGTCGTCATTCAAGATGCACGCGTGTCCAGTGCAGTACAGTAAGCGCGACGCTAGACGACGACGACGGCGGCGGCGGTCGTTTGTTTGGCGAATGTCTGTACACGTGTTTGTCTGTGTCCATCCGGTATGTATTTGTTTGTTTGTTTGAAAGTGTTTTGTGTGTCGGTGACGTGGTCCGATCCGTCGCCCCCTGAGTAACTGTCGATCGGCGCGATAGACCGGCGTCACGCAACTGAACCGAAGTCGTGGGCACACCCGTCATACTGTTGTACACCGTCGCGCTGAGAACGGTAACGAAAGGTTGACTTTGATCGGTCGAATGTCTGGGCAGAACGTGAGGAATGAGGCAAGAGTGCAAGGAGGAAAGGACAGAGGGGGGGCAAAAGAGAGAGAGGAAGGGAAAAAGGGGAGAAACGCATTCGTAGAGCAACGGAACGTTCCCGTGTCGGAGGCGTATTGGAGCCGCACTGAAATGCGTTTAACGGCGGCGCGGCTGCAAGTGTCTGCCGTGGTGAACGTTACCTTTGACGGCTGCATTGGGCTTTGCCTTTGCTTTCGCTTTTCGCTTTCCCGGATGTACGTAACGTTTGTTGATATGGTTCTGAGGAAGAGTGTATGACAGTGCCGTGCCGTCCATGTTCGTGTGCCCTCCCATTGTGTGTATGCTATTGTCTGTGTACTTGAATGATGTATGTAGGTGTTAGTGGACATGTTTTACCAGTGGGGGGAAATGGATGTCACGGTGGAGATGACGCACCCTCCGTACAGAAAGGTGTCGAGAAAGTGAGTGTGTGTGTGTGTGTGTGTGTGTGTGTGTGTGTGTGTGTGTGTGTGTGTGTGTGTGTGTGTGTGTGTGTGTGTGCGCGTCCGTGAATTGGCAGTGTTTGGAGGTGGGCGTGCCCTGCATGTGGCCCGGAAGGCTGTTCGTTTGGCGGTAGTGTTGTGTGGACAGGGGAGGGGCATGCGTAACGCTGCTGGCATGGCATTTCGGGAGATGGGAGGGGGCAAACGAGGAAACGAGGAGCGGCGGCCAAAGACGGGACGGGGAGGGGCGCGGTGTGGGTGGCTTGCGCCTGTGCTCGGCGTTGTGGTTTGTGCAAAAGAGGAGGAGAAAAACAATGAGTTGCCAGGGAGGGGAGCGGTGTTGTGTTGTGGTTGTCGTGGTGTAGCCGCAGACGCGGCTGTCAGTGAACGTGGCGAGACGGACGGATGCGCGGAGGGGCGGGGGCGGCGCATTTCGCCGGTGCCGTGCCGTGCCGTGCCATGCCTGAAAGCCGCGTGGTCGCTGTGTTGTTGGTGGCGTGGGGGCGAGGAGAGTACCGTACGGGTGTGCTTGTGCGCCGGAAATGGCACACTGCGCCTGCCCGTCTTGGAGGCTGATGGCTGTGGTGTGGAAATGGGGCGCGGTGATGTTGAAGCAGTTGAAGAACAGAAAAGAAACCAAGAAGAAAACGGAAGGCGTGATGCGGCGGTGGTGGTGAGAGCGGGAAAAACAAAACAAAACAAAAGAACGAAAAAAAAACAACAAGAAACAAAAAAGAAAACAAAAAGTCTATCAATATTAAAATGTAAATGGAAATGGAAATGGACCCAGGTATAACCTCCCTGCACAAATAGCAGAGAGTCCGATGGTAATAAAAATGTGCCAGAATGTTAACGTCCCTACAAAACAAACCCAACGATAATATTAATGAAAGAATGAACCGTATGTAACATTGCAACAGACACAATGAAACCTGATAAATTGTATAAGGGCAGCAGCGTTGACCTTTGGCCCTGTATTCAGAATAAAAAGAGCCAAAGATCGTTACCCCAATGAAAAAAAAAGACACTGAAACACGTATGTAACATAGCAGCGATGGCGAGACATTGTAGCATCTGTGACCAGAGAGTTTGCGCTGGACTGCGCGAGTGTTGCGAGCGGTTCTCAGTCAGTCAGTCAGTCAGTCAGTCAGTCAGTGAGTCGTTGCGAGTCTGTAGCTCTGTGTAGTTGAGGGCTGTACTCTGTCAGTAGTCGTCGCGTGCAGTACGCTAATAGTCGTCATGCAGAGCGGTCGGTCAGTAGTAGGAGCCGAGTGCGGTTGTGTGATGTAGGCGGTCGGCAACACTGGTCAAGATGGTGAATAAGGTATACTGCTGTTAATTAATATAATCATTAGATAGTGAAAAATTTCATTTATTGTAATTATTCTCCAACAAGTTCCCCAATAATAATGTTTATTTCAAAAGCATTTTTCAAACATTTAATGTTTTATTGAACTAAAGAGTTCGTTGCACTTCACATTTCATTCCACTTCTTTGAAGAAAAATTTCACTAAAATCACAAAAAAAGAGAATATTATTATTTGCAATGCAGTTCCTCCAAGCGCTGCGCAACAACAAGAGCAGAAATGTGACATCCATTTATTCGGAGGTAAGACTTTAATTCTGATTGTTTTGCACAGGGCCAAAGACCGATATTTCGGTTTAATTGAAGTTTCTTGTCACTGAACGGACTTTAAATGTTGTGAAGAATTTATATTTGAGTCAGATTGCGAATTTCACATTTTTGTTGCCATTTTCAATACCTCTCATTGTGGGCGAGGTTACAATTAGCGCAATGTCCATTAGCATCCGAAAATAACATTGTCCATTATTTGAAAGTTTGCGGGGAGGTTACAACACACACAAAAAAAACAAAAAAAAAAAAAAAATTGCATTTATATCCGCTCCTCAATTGTAGATACCCCTTACACAGCTGTGTGCAATGAATGAGTGCTGGCTGGTAATTAATTGCACTCCTTGGAGGGAAATGCCATAGGAAGTGGTCTTTAAAAAGTGAATGTTTTTCGTTAAAAGACAAAAGGTACTTTAGAAAAAAGTAATAGTGGGGCGTTTGTTGTTGAACAAAGTAAGTACAATGAACATACGTTATCAGATTTGCGCAATGCAGCTTCACACTACCTTTTGATTATAACACAATATACTATACATCGTCCCGAACCGTGACCAGAGTCGCGAGACGAGCAGAGCACGCCGCCGACGCCCGCTCAGTACAACCGTCCACCCGCTACTACTGTCGACCGACTACTACCTCTCCCGACTCGCGCTACAATATATATAACAACTGTTCCCGGCGACCCGGTGCGTGCCACTACTGTCGTCTGGCGCGGTCCAAGCGCCGACTAGCAACGATAAATAACTCTCTGGTCAGACAGAGATGCTGTCATGCCTCGCCATCGCTCTGGTAATGGAACACGCAGTGGCGGAGCCAAAGACTGTGTTGTCGAGGTCGAGTGCGAGCGGGAAGAGAGGCAGCGTCGGCACGGAGATGCAAGCGAGCGCGAGACGCACGGGTGCTGCGGCGTGGCGCGTTTGCGGTCGGCGCCTTTGGTGGCAACGGCCGGGACAAGCAGCGGTGTATGGTGTGGTGCGGGGCGGACAGGGGCGGCGGTGGACGGGGAGGAGGAGGCGGCGCGACGACGGCATGGGGGCGAAAACGGGTTCGGGGGACGGCGGATGTTGAGAGGCGTCACGCGCGGACAGGACACAGACACAGACACAGAGACACACAGATTGGAAAGGGAGGGTGCGCGGTAGTAGTTGGGAATGTGCGTACCGTGCGGGATGGGAGTGGGCGAGGAACACGGTCGTGGCCCCCTGTTTTGGGTGCGTGTGATGACGTCGGTGTGTTGTGGGAAGGGAAGGTGCTGTGGCGGCGGCGCGTAATGGGCGTAGGCCGAAAAGAGAAAGGAACGTGGGCAGTGTGTTGGCAAGCGTCGGTTCGACTGCGACGTTGATGGGCAGGGCAGGGCAAGGTTAATGGTGGTAGGAGTAGGCGTGTGGGCGCAAAAAAATCTGCCGCTGCAGGCGGTGCCGTAACCGCCATGGCGGGAAGGAGAGAGGGCCAAAGAAAGAAAGAAAGAAAGACAGAAGGAAAAAAAAAAGGAGGGGGGGGGCGAAAGTGGAGAGGCGGTGGTGTGAGAAGGGCGGGGGCGGAAGGAAGGCAGGAAGGACAAGAGGCGAGGCGACGGCTTGCTTTGTGTATCGGTCGGTCTCTGGCTATGCTTCGTTTTCTGCAGCAGGGTCGGTGCGCGGCGTGGCTCGCGGCAGTGGGAACGCCTGGCGGCTGGACGGCCAGCAATGCGGTTGGATGGTCGGCCACAGCACCGCACCTGTGCCCGAGGAGGAGACGCTGGCGGCGGGCCCTGAGGTGAGGCCGGCTCGGCTGGGGCTGTGGATGTGGATGTGTAGGTGTGCGCCGCTGCTGCAACAACGAGTAAAACGCGAGAAGAAGGGATGGCGGTAGAGAGGAGAGGAAAAAAAAAAAAAAAATAAAAGGTCGTGTTGTGTTGATGCGCAGGCAGACGCGTACAGAGAGACGAGCCCGGTCTGCAGCAGGGTGTGGCCGTGCCGAGTGCAGAGCAGCGGCGGCTCGGTTCGGTTCGGCCCGGCCCGGCGGGCCGCGCTGTTGTCGCGGACGTGAGCGCCCCCTGGCGGGTGGCCGGAGGCGGCGCGGCGTGTTGGACGTGTGGCTGGTGGCAGTGCACAATTTGCGAGTGGCTGGCGGTGTGGTGTGGCGGTTGGCGCGTCGGGCGGCGGAGAGGTATGTGTTGCGGACGCCCTTTGCTGCGCTGCGTCGTTGCGTGTGCCGTACAGGGCGGGCGCTTGTCGACTGTGTGGGCGGTGTGGCGAATTGGCGTGAAACGGCTGCCGAGAGGTGTGTGGTAGCGAGCCGGTCGGTGTCAGTGCGAAGGGGAATGTGCGTGCGTTTGGCGGTTTCGGTGTGCTTTTTGCGGCGTGAGAGTGGGAATTAGTGGGGCCGGCTGTTGTGTTGGTTCCTTGTGTCTTGTGTCGCGTAGCTTGATGGCAACGTGGAAGGACGCCGGTTTCGTTTCGAGCCTTGCGTGTGGTTGTCGACGTTGACTGGTTGGCGTGTGCCGATGCACGTGCATGTGTGGGTCGCGAGTGCGTGTTTGGCTGGCTGTGTGTGTGTGTGTGTGTGTTTTGGGGGGGAAGGGGGAGGCGGTGGTGAAAGTGCAGTCGTTGCCACGGGCGTCGTCGGGTGGGGCTGGGGCTGTGCGCCGTGGCGGAAAGGTGGTAGGTTGCGGGAAGCGAGCCCGTCGTTGACGGTGTCGCGTGAGGTGTGAATCGAGTGGGGCGCGGGGCGCGAGACAGGAGCAGCGTGCCGCTGCGTCGTGGTCGTCAGCAGAGGCTGTGCGTGTGCTTGTCCTTTTTGTGGGCGGTTCGTGCGAGGCGTTTTTGTTTTGTGTTGCCCTAGTTGTTAGTTTATTTTGTTTGTGTTTGTTATTTGTGAGACGACGACTGGTTGGTGGCGTGCGCGCGAAGTGGCGGTGTGCGCTTCCCGTGTCGTTTGTGTTGTTTTGTTTTTGTGTGTGTTTTTTTTTTTTTTTTTTTTGCACTGGGCCCCGGGGGGTGGGTGGGTGCGTGTGTGTCGATTGCCGGCTGGCGAAAGGTGCGCCATCGGCGGGGTGGGTCGCCGGCACAAGTAGAGGCGGCGGCGTTGTTGCTGTTGTTGTGTGGTGTTTGTTTTGTTCGGCTGTGTCGGCGAGCTGTGTTGCGGTGCGTGTGAATGGTGCTGGCGTTGGGGCTGCGACTGCGACGGCGGCGAGCCGCGGGCGCGCATGATAGTGATGTTGTGAACAGCGGCTGTGTACGGTAGTGGTGTTGTTGTAGCACGACGTGCATCCGGGCCGGCGCGGAAAGCGCAGTTGCGGGCGGTTGCCCTTCGGTGCCAGCCATGTCGCGTGAGCGGCGGGTTGCTCTGGTGTCGACACGTGGTGCTCTGGGTTGTTGTGTGGTGCCCTTTGGCCGGTGGGGGTGGTTCGCGTGTGTCTCGTTCGCGCTCGGTATCTGGTCGTGGTCGTGCTGCTCCCCCGTCTGTCGGCGGTTTTCGACGTCGTCTGTACGTTTTTGTTCGTTTGCGGCGTGCCTGCCGACGTCGTCCCGTCGCGACCTTTCAACCGAAAGTGTGGCGCCCGAAGGTGAACGAACGTAACCCTGACCTCGGCGCTTTACGCTGAGCCGAGCGAACCGAACCTAACCTGTGGTGTGGCGAGGTGAGCTCAGCCTGTGAGCCCCTAACGTCTACGTACGGTAAGCTGTCCGGCTCACGCCTCACGTTTGAACGCTTTTTTAACCTACGTTTGACGCTTCTTAAACCTAGCACTGACCCCTTAACCTAACGTGTAACCTAACCTAACCTAACCTAACCTAACCTAGCCTCTGACGCCTGACGTGTTTGAATGCTTAACCTAAGTTTGACGCTTAACCTAACCCAAGTCCCCTTAACCTAACCCACGTCCACCTAACCTAACCTAGACGTGTAAACGTAATGTGTAACGCGTAACGTGTAAGGTCGGCTGGCGTGTGTGCTGACGGCAGATTGGGTTGGTCTGTCGATTCGGATTGCGGTTTGCCTCGGTCGAGGGGTTGGGTCGGAAGCGGCGAGGGGCGGCGGCGCCTGTTGCGCAGGCGGCGGCGCCTGTTGCGGCGGGCAATTGTTGAGAAACGGCTGTGAATGTTGGCGGGCGAGAGGAGGAGGACGGCGCGCGATGTGGCCCGACGGCTGCGGGCCGATCGGGAAACGGCGGGAGGGCGACGGAAGGCGATGGGGCGGCGGAGGCGCGTTTGCACGGCCGTCATCGCCGCACGCCTCGGCTTGTGTGGCTGTGGCGCCGGCCGCGCTGGCCGGGCTGCCGCGGCGACGGTGTGGGAGTTTTGCCGAAGGTTTGGCCATTGTGGCGGGTCGTCGGCTGGGGCTGTGGGGGCGGCATTTGGGCGGGGGCGGCGATTCTCGGCGGGCCGACCCAGGCTGTAGCGCGCGGTAGCTGCAGTTTGGCCGTGGTTTGCGGCGCTGCCGTGGCGACTGGTTGGCGACTGTGGTGTGGCTGTGTGTAGCCCCATCCTCGGTGGTTTGAAAGGCGCGGGCGGTTGTGGCGCAGGTTTGGGGCTGCTCCGCACCGTCCCCAGGCCGAGCAGACTTCAGCCCAACCGAAGACGGCCAGCGCACAAAATGGGAGGCAAGTCCCGCCCAGCGCGGCCATCGTCGCGGACGGAGAAATCCCCGAGCGGCGCAAGACGCAGGTAACACCGTCCACCTCTCCCACCACCGAGCGCCCGCGCGCCAATCAGAGCGCGCGCCGCTGGGAGAACACCGCGCCAGCGGCACAAAATGGCGGCCCAGAGGCACCGCCACTGAACGATGCGGCCATCTTCCCCGGCCTGCGCGGGCGCCGACAGCATGGCGGACCCCAGGCAGCCACGCGCCATCTTGTCGGCAGCAGCAATGGCGGCGAGCCCGCCGCTGGCCGGGCAGCCACGCGCCATCTTGTCGGCAACGGCAATGGCGGCGAGACCGCCGCTCGCCAGGCAGCACTCGACAACACACCACAAGCCGACCGCCACGACGCCGTCGGCAGCATGAGCGCCAGCTATGAGCGCATGATGATGGCAATGGAGCAGCGAATGTTCGCGATGATGGAAAAATTCATTTCCCTCGTCGTGAACGTCATCAGCGAACTTCCTGCCAAGATTGCGGCCGCTATGCAGCAGGCAACAAATATCAACAACCCCACGACCCAGCATGGCAGCGCCACGAGAAATTAAAATATGCCTCTGGAATGCCCGCGGCCTACGAGAGCAGGCCGCAGAATTTCGCGAGTTAATTCGCACGGAAAATGTGGATTTATGTCTCGTGACGGAGACGTTCCTGAAACCCGGAGTCCGCGTCGGGATACCGAATTATGTGTGTCACCGCGACGACAGGCCAACCCACGGAGGGGGAACGGCAATATACGTTCGTCGGACGCTAAGCCACTATAAGATTCACCTGCCGCCGCTGCAGACAGCCGAGGCGACCGCGGTCGCAGTAAACACGGCGCATGGAAAAATCACGGTCGGTGTCGTGTACAAGTCACCGAGTCGGCGCCTGCAACGAGAAGACATGGACAAATTGTTGTCACTTCCAGGACAACTTCTACTGGGAGGCGACTACAATTCCAAAAATCTAGTCTGGAATTCCAGACTCACGAACACGAGTGGGCGGCAGCTGCAACGCATCGTAGAGCGCCATAACGCCGTAGTTGTCGCCCCTCACGAACCGACCATCTTTCCTCCTAGAGGGTTGCCTGACGTGATCGACATACTGATAAACAAAGGCGTCAGACAGAACCTGACAGCGAGCACAAGGCCGCCGATCAACTCCGATCATGTCCCAGTCATGTTCGAAGTTGAGGCGGAACTTGCGCCAATTCCAAGAAGAGGGCTCGACTTACGCGGAATCAACTGGGACCAATACCGCGAAGCCATGGTGGCAGCATTGGAACAACTCCCGGAACCGGCCGCGAACGGCGTAAACGCGGCTCTACAACACTACACAAACTGCATGGTGGAAGCAGCAACCAACGCCACGCCGCCCAGACCAGCAGCCGACCACCGAAGCTGCAAACCACAGCGTCTGCCACGAGACCTGGAGAACTTAATCTCCGAGAAAAACCGGGTTGCCAGAGAATGGCAACGCACCCGAAATCCGGCCATCAAACCGACACTCAACCGGTTGCGCCGGGAAATCAAGGTCGCAGCAGAAAAACACAGGCACCAGGAGTGGGCGACCAAGATCTCCCAGCTCAACACGGAAGATGGTTCGGCGTGGAGAACGGTTAAGAGCTTCATCCGTCGCACGATGAAAGTTCCTCCACTCCAGGTCGGAGCAGATTTTGTCAGCGAGCCGAATGCAAAGGCCAACTGCCTGGCCGATGCGTTCGCCGCTAATTTCACACCGATGGAGGACCCAGTCGACGCAGCGCACATTCGACTCGTCAGGGATCGTCTTCCCCGCTACCTTGCGGCGAGGGACCCAGACGACCACATCACGCCGATAGCCGTCGACGAGGTGAAACTGCTGCTGCGTCACCTTCAAGGTCGCAAAGCCGCGGGTCCAGACATGGTGACAAATTCGCTCCTCAGGCAACTCCCAGAAGAAGCAGTGGCCAAACTTACAGAACTCTTCAATGAAGTGCTTCGTACAGAAGAGTTTCCGCAAATCTGGAAGCACGCAGAAATAGTGGCCCTACCAAAACCAGGGAAGGACGCGCGGATGGCAAAAAACTACCGTCCGATTAGCCTGCTGCCGGCGCTATCCAAACTTTTTGAGCGGCTATACATGACGCGCCTCCTGCGTCATATCACCGACGAACAAATTCTGCCTGATGAGCAATTTGGGTTCCGGCGAGGACACTCTGCCACACACCAAGTCCTACGGCTGACTGAGGAAGCGTTCGGAGCAGTTGACCGACGCGAGTATTTCGGTGCTCTTATGCTCGACGTGTCACGCGCCTTTGACTCGGTGTGGCACGAAGGCCTCCTGTACAAGTTGCTTGTACTGGGGGTACCCGTGTCACACGTGAGTCTCCTGCAGACTTACCTGCGGGACAGGACGTTCCACGTTCGGGCAGACAGTGGAATCTCCACGGAGCGCCGGGTACTCGCGGGTGTACCGCAAGGCTCGGTCATCGGCCCGACGCTTTACTCGGTCTACACAGCGGACCTCCCACGTACAGGTGCAGTGAACAACGCCCTGTACGCGGACGACACCGCCGTCTACGGCCGCAGCAGATGCCCCCGAGCTCTACAACGGCGTCTGCAAGCGGCAACCGCGGCGCTAGAAGAATGGGCCACGAAATGGCGTCTGGCTTATAATCCCGAGAAAAGCCAGGCGATCATCATCGCGCTCAGGCATGTTCCGGCAGACCTCGAGCAGCTGACAGTCCGCGGAAGACCCGTACCGTGGAACAACAGTGCCAAGTATCTTGGCGTCACGCTAGACAAGCGTCTAACGTGGCGCCAACACATCGAAGAAGTGAGGAGGAAGGCTCTGGGTAGACTGCGCATGTTGTACCCGGTCATCAACCCCACATCATCGCTACCAGCAGACTTAGGTCTCACCTTGTACAAAGCCACCATCAGCCCGCTGTTTGATTATGCAGCGGTGGTGTGGGGCAACGCAGCCGAGACCAACATCCGCCGTCTACAAATGGTCCAAAACAGGGCCCTCAGAACGGTGCTGCATCTTCCGTGGGACTTCAACACCGCGGAACTACACCACGTCGCAGGAGTTCCCTTACTCAGACAGCGGTTCCAACTCGCTGCCCAAGACTTCTACGAGAAGGTCGAAGTATCGCGTAACCCTAAGGTACGCGATCTCGGCCATCGACCACACTGGCGCGCCACGCTGCGCTGGCCAGATCTCCTTCGCCTGCAACAATAGTGCCGCGAAGTGAAGACTTTCCTCATGTGATGTTCCAGTGCAGAACAAGACTAAAACCTCACAAAGACTTATACTAACATGGTGCACCCTATTTATGGAAGAAAGAGCGTCAAGTACGCTGAAAACTTCCTCACAAGTGTTAACGCTGAAATGCGTCACACACACACTTATGCACACGCATTGATTCTCTGCTCTGCTGTGCTGTGCTTGCGTGCCTGCCGTCCCGCTCGCTCTCGCTCTCGCTCTCGCTGTGTGTTACGCGCGTCGTCGAAATGGCAGATCAGGCGGCTACGAACGAGACTGCTGCGGCACCCGCCGCCACCGGCACTACGAAGAAGGCCAAGTCTGCGTCGTCTGCGAAGAAGCCGCGCGCCAAGCCTGCGCACCCGCGCACCTCTGAGATGGTGACGGCCGCCATCAAGAGTCTGAAGGAGCGCGGCGGGTCGTCGCTGCAGGCGATCAAGAAGTACATAGCCGCGCACTACAAGCTGGACGCGGAGAAGCTGGCGCCGTTTATCAAGAAGTACCTCAAGTCGGCCGTCGTGGCGGGCGAGCTGGTGCAGACGAAGGGGAAGGGCGCGTCCGGCTCGTTCAAGCTTGCCGGCGCCGGCGGCGGGGGGGCGGCCGAGGGCGGCAAGGCTCGTGCTGGCGGTGCCAAGAAGAAGCGCGCCGCTCCGGCCAGCAAGGAGAAGAAGGGCGCCCGTGCGGCCGGCGCAAAGAAGGCTGGTGGCGTGAAGGCGGCGACCGGTCGGAAGGCGGGCGCCGCCAAGAAGGCGTCTGCGGCGTCGGCCGCTCCCGCGGGTGCGAAGAAGGCGGCTGCGGCCAAGCCGGCCAAGGCCAAGTCGCCGTCGAAGGCGAAGAAGGCCGCCAAGGTTCCGACGAAGAAGCCGAAGGCGCCGCGCCCGAAGAAGGCGACGACGCCGTCTAAGGCGAAGGCTTCGCCCAAGAAGAAGAAGTAGAAAGAGATGGGAAAGGAAGGGTTTGGCGCTTGAC
>NW_026047511.1:842500-850000 GCF_023864345.2 Schistocerca serialis cubense | reverse complement strand
GTGTGCCCTCCCATTGTGTGTATGCTATTGTCTGTGTACTTGAATGATGTATGTAGGTGTTAGTGGACATGTTTTACCAGTGGGGGGAAATGGATGTCACGGTGGAGATGACGCACCCTCCGTACAGAAAGGTGTCGAGAAAGTGAGTGTGTGTGTGTGTGTGTGTGTGTGTGTGTGTGTGTGTGTGTGTGTGTGTGCGCGTCCGTGAATTGGCAGTGTTTGGAGGTGGGCGTGCCCTGCATGTGGCCCGGAAGGCTGTTCGTTTGGCGGTAGTGTTGTGTGGACAGGGGAGGGGCATGCGTAACGCTGCTGGCATGGCATTTCGGGAGATGGGAGGGGGCAAACGAGGAAACGAGGAGCGGCGGCCAAAGACGGGACGGGGAGGGGCGCGGTGTGGGTGGCTTGCGCCTGTGCTCGGCGTTGTGGTTTGTGCAAAAGAGGAGGAGAAAAACAATGAGTTGCCAGGGAGGGGAGCGGTGTTGTGTTGTGGTTGTCGTGGTGTAGCCGCAGACGCGGCTGTCAGTGAACGTGGCGAGACGGACGGATGCGCGGAGGGGCGGGGGCGGCGCATTTCGCCGGTGCCGTGCCGTGCCATGCCTGAAAGCCGCGTGGTCGCTGTGTTGTTGGTGGCGTGGGGGCGAGGAGAGTACCGTACGGGTGTGCTTGTGCGCCGGAAATGGCACACTGCGCCTGCCCGTCTTGGAGGCTGATGGCTGTGGTGTGGAAATGGGGCGCGGTGATGTTGAAGCAGTTGAAGAACAGAAAAGAAACCAAGAAGAAAACGGAAGGCGTGATGCGGCGGTGGTGGTGAGAGCGGGAAAAACAAAACAAAACAAAAGAACGAAAAAAAAACAACAAGAAACAAAAAAGAAAACAAAAAGTCTATCAATATTAAAATGGAAATGGAAATGGACCCAGGTATAACCTCCCTGCACAAATAGCAGAGAGTCCGATGGTAATAAAAATGTGCCAGAATGTTAACGTCCCTACAAAACAAACCCAACGATAATATTAATGAAAGAATGAACCGTATGTAACATTGCAACAGACACAATGAAACCTGATAAATTGTATAAGGGCAGCAGCGTTGACCTTTGGCCCTGTATTCAGAATAAAAAGAGCCAAAGATCGTTACCCCAATGAAAAAAAAAGACACTGAAACACGTATGTAACATAGCAGCGATGGCGAGACATTGTAGCATCTGTGACCAGAGAGTTTGCGCTGGACTGCGCGAGTGTTGCGAGCGGTTCTCAGTCAGTCAGTCAGTCAGTCAGTCAGTCAGTGAGTCGTTGCGAGTCTGTAGCTCTGTGTAGTTGAGGGCTGTACTCTGTCAGTAGTCGTCGCGTGCAGTACGCTAATAGTCGTCATGCAGAGCGGTCGGTCAGTAGTAGGAGCCGAGTGCGGTTGTGTGATGTAGGCGGTCGGCAACACTGGTCAAGATGGTGAATAAGGTATACTGCTGTTAATTAATATAATCATTAGATAGTGAAAAATTTCATTTATTGTAATTATTCTCCAACAAGTTCCCCAATAATAATGTTTATTTCAAAAGCATTTTTCAAACATTTAATGTTTTATTGAACTAAAGAGTTCGTTGCACTTCACATTTCATTCCACTTCTTTGAAGAAAAATTTCACTAAAATCACAAAAAAAGAGAATATTATTATTTGCAATGCAGTTCCTCCAAGCGCTGCGCAACAACAAGAGCAGAAATGTGACATCCATTTATTCGGAGGTAAGACTTTAATTCTGATTGTTTTGCACAGGGCCAAAGACCGATATTTCGGTTTAATTGAAGTTTCTTGTCACTGAACGGACTTTAAATTTTGTGAAGAATTTATATTTGAGTCAGATTGCGAATTTCACATTTTTGTTGCCATTTTCAATACCTCTCATTGTGGGCGAGGTTACAATTAGCGCAATGTCCATTAGCATCCGAAAATAACATTGTCCATTATTTGAAAGTTTGCGGGGAGGTTACAACACACACAAAAAAAACAAAAAAAAAAAAAATTGCATTTATATCCGCTCCTCAATTGTAGATACCCCTTACACAGCTGTGTGCAATGAATGAGTGCTGGCTGGTAATTAATTGCACTCCTTGGAGGGAAATGCCATAGGAAGTGGTCTTTAAAAAGTGAATGTTTTTCGTTAAAAGACAAAAGGTACTTTAGAAAAAAGTAATAGTGGGGCGTTTGTTGTTGAACAAAGTAAGTACAATGAACATACGTTATCAGATTTGCGCAATGCAGCTTCACACTACCTTTTGATTATAACACAATATACTATACATCGTCCCGAACCGTGACCAGAGTCGCGAGACGAGCAGAGCACGCCGCCGACGCCCGCTCAGTACAACCGTCCACCCGCTACTACTGTCGACCGACTACTACCTCTCCCGACTCGCGCTACAATATATATAACAACTGTTCCCGGCGACCCGGTGCGTGCCACTACTGTCGTCTGGCGCGGTCCAAGCGCCGACTAGCAACGATAAATAACTCTCTGGTCAGACAGAGATGCTGTCATGCCTCGCCATCGCTCTGGTAATGGAACACGCAGTGGCGGAGCCAAAGACTGTGTTGTCGAGGTCGAGTGCGAGCGGGAAGAGAGGCAGCGTCGGCACGGAGATGCAAGCGAGCGCGAGACGCACGGGTGCTGCGGCGTGGCGCGTTTGCGGTCGGCGCCTTTGGTGGCAACGGCCGGGACAAGCAGCGGTGTATGGTGTGGTGCGGGGCGGACAGGGGCGGCGGTGGACGGGGAGGAGGAGGCGGCGCGACGACGGCATGGGGGCGAAAACGGGTTCGGGGGACGGCGGATGTTGAGAGGCGTCACGCGCGGACAGGACACAGACACAGACACAGAGACACACAGATTGGAAAGGGAGGGTGCGCGGTAGTAGTTGGGAATGTGCGTACCGTGCGGGATGGGAGTGGGCGAGGAACACGGTCGTGGCCCCCTGTTTTGGGTGCGTGTGATGACGTCGGTGTGTTGTGGGAAGGGAAGGTGCTGTGGCGGCGGCGCGTAATGGGCGTAGGCCGAAAAGAGAAAGGAACGTGGGCAGTGTGTTGGCAAGCGTCGGTTCGACTGCGACGTTGATGGGCAGGGCAGGGCAAGGTTAATGGTGGTAGGAGTAGGCGTGTGGGCGCAAAAAAATCTGCCGCTGCAGGCGGTGCCGTAACCGCCATGGCGGGAAGGAGAGAGGGCCAAAGAAAGAAAGAAAGAAAGACAGAAGGAAAAAAAAAAAAGGAGGGGGGGGGCGAAAGTGGAGAGGCGGTGGTGTGAGAAGGGCGGGGGCGGAAGGAAGGCAGGAAGGACAAGAGGCGAGGCGACGGCTTGCTTTGTGTATCGGTCGGTCTCTGGCTATGCTTCGTTTTCTGCAGCAGGGTCGGTGCGCGGCGTGGCTCGCGGCAGTGGGAACGCCTGGCGGCTGGACGGCCAGCAATGCGGTTGGATGGGCGGCCACAGCACCGCACCTGTGCCCGAGGAGGAGACGCTGGCGGCGGGCCCTGAGGTGAGGCCGGCTCGGCTGGGGCTGTGGATGTGGATGTGTAGGTGTGCGCCGCTGCTGCAACAACGAGTAAAACGCGAGAAGAAGGGATGGCGGTAGAGAGGAGAGGAAAAAAAAAAAAAAAAATAAAAGGTCGTGTTGTGTTGATGCGCAGGCAGACGCGTACAGAGAGACGAGCCCGGTCTGCAGCAGGGTGTGGCCGTGCCGAGTGCAGAGCAGCGGCGGCTCGGTTCGGTTCGGCCCGGCCCGGCGGGCCGCGCTGTTGTCGCGGACGTGAGCGCCCCCTGGCGGGTGGCCGGAGGCGGCGCGGCGTGTTGGACGTGTGGCTGGTGGCAGTGCACAATTTGCGAGTGGCTGGCGGTGTGGTGTGGCGGTTGGCGCGTCGGGCGGCGGAGAGGTATGTGTTGCGGGCGCCCTTTGCTGCGCTGCGTCGTTGCGTGTGCCGTACAGGGCGGGCGCTTGTCGACTGTGTGGGCGGTGTGGCGAATTGGCGTGAAACGGCTGCCGAGAGGTGTGTGGTAGCGAGCCGGTCGGTGTCAGTGCGAAGGGGAATGTGCGTGCGTTTGGCGGTTTCGGTGTGCTTTTTGCGGCGTGAGAGTGGGAATTAGTGGGGCCGGCTGTTGTGTTGGTTCCTTGTGTCTTGTGTCGCGTAGCTTGATGGCAACGTGGAAGGACGCCGGTTTCGTTTCGAGCCTTGCGTGTGGTTGTCGACGTTGACTGGTTGGCGTGTGCCGATGCACGTGCATGTGTGGGTCGCGAGTGCGTGTTTGGCTGGCTGTGTGTGTGTGTGTGTGTGTTTTGGGGGGGAAGGGGGAGGCGGTGGTGAAAGTGCAGTCGTTGCCACGGGCGTCGTCGGGTGGGGCTGGGGCTGTGCGCCGTGGCGGAAAGGTGGTAGGTTGCGGGAAGCGAGCCCGTCGTTGACGGTGTCGCGTGAGGTGTGAATCGAGTGGGGCGCGGGGCGCGAGACAGGAGCAGCGTGCCGCTGCGTCGTGGTCGTCAGCAGAGGCTGTGCGTGTGCTTGTCCTTTTTGTGGGCGGTTCGTGCGAGGCGTTTTTGTTTTGTGTTGCCCTAGTTGTTAGTTTATTTTGTTTGTGTTTGTTATTTGTGAGACGACGACTGGTTGGTGGCGTGCGCGCGAAGTGGCGGTGTGCGCTTCCCGTGTCGTTTGTGTTGTTTTGTTTTTGTGTGTGTTTTTTTTTTTTTTTTTTTTTGCACTGGGCCCCGGGGGGTGGGTGGGTGCGTGTGTGTCGATTGCCGGCTGGCGAAAGGTGCGCCATCGGCGGGGTGGGTCGCCGGCACAAGTAGAGGCGGCGGCGTTGTTGCTGTTGTTGTGTGGTGTTTGTTTTGTTCGGCTGTGTCGGCGAGCTGTGTTGCGGTGCGTGTGAATGGTGCTGGCGTTGGGGCTGCGACTGCGACGGCGGCGAGCCGCGGGCGCGCATGATAGTGATGTTGTGAACAGCGGCTGTGTACGGTAGTGGTGTTGTTGTAGCACGACGTGCATCCGGGCCGGCGCGGAAAGCGCAGTTGCGGGCGGTTGCCCTTCGGTGCCAGCCATGTCGCGTGAGCGGCGGGTTGCTCTGGTGTCGACACGTGGTGCTCTGGGTTGTTGTGTGGTGCCCTTTGGCCGGTGGGGGTGGTTCGCGTGTGTCTCGTTCGCGCTCGGTATCTGGTCGTGGTCGTGCTGCTCCCCCGTCTGTCGGCGGTTTTCGACGTCGTCTGTACGTTTTTGTTCGTTTGCGGCGTGCCTGCCGACGTCGTCCCGTCGCGACCTTTCAACCGAAAGTGTGGCGCCCGAAGGTGAACGAACGTAACCCTGACCTCGGCGCTTTACGCTGAGCCGAGCGAACCGAACCTAACCTGTGGTGTGGCGAGGTGAGCTCAGCCTGTGAGCCCCTAACGTCTACGTACGGTAAGCTGTCCGGCTCACGCCTCACGTTTGAACGCTTTTTTAACCTACGTTTGACGCTTCTTAAACCTAGCACTGACCCCTTAACCTAACGTGTAACCTAACCTAACCTAACCTAACCTAACCTAGCCTCTGACGCCTGACGTGTTTGAATGCTTAACCTAAGTTTGACGCTTAACCTAACCCAAGTCCCCTTAACCTAACCCACGTCCACCTAACCTAACCTAGACGTGTAAACGTAATGTGTAACGCGTAACGTGTAAGGTCGGCTGGCGTGTGTGCTGACGGCAGATTGGGTTGGTCTGTCGATTCGGATTGCGGTTTGCCTCGGTCGAGGGGTTGGGTCGGAAGCGGCGAGGGGCGGCGGCGCCTGTTGCGCAGGCGGCGGCGCCTGTTGCGGCGGGCAATTGTTGAGAAACGGCTGTGAATGTTGGCGGGCGAGAGGAGGAGGACGGCGCGCGATGTGGCCCGACGGCTGCGGGCCGATCGGGAAACGGCGGGAGGGCGACGGAAGGCGATGGGGCGGCGGAGGCGCGTTTGCACGGCCGTCATCGCCGCACGCCTCGGCTTGTGTGGCTGTGGCGCCGGCCGCGCTGGCCGGGCTGCCGCGGCGACGGTGTGGGAGTTTTGCCGAAGGTTTGGCCATTGTGGCGGGTCGTCGGCTGGGGCTGTGGGGGCGGCATTTGGGCGGGGGCGGCGATTCTCGGCGGGCCGACCCAGGCTGTAGCGCGCGGTAGCTGCAGTTTGGCCGTGGTTTGCGGCGCTGCCGTGGCGACTGGTTGGCGACTGTGGTGTGGCTGTGTGTAGCCCCATCCTCGGTGGTTTGAAAGGCGCGTGCGGTTGTGGCGCAGGTTTGGGGCTGCTCCGCACAGGCTGTCGGACGTTGGGCGGTAGCAAGCGCGGGAGGCGCGGCGCGGCGGCGCGCAGAGTGGCGGCCGCTCTCTCGGCCGTCCGCGCCCGCCCGCGACACTGGCTGGGCCCTTGTGATTCTCTGCTCTGCTGTGCTGTGCTTGCGTGCCTGCCGTCCCGCTCGCTCTCGCTCTCGCTCTCGCTGTGTGTTACGCGCGTCGTCGAAATGGCAGATCAGGCGGCTACGAACGAGACTGCTGCGGCACCCGCCGCCACCGGCACTACGAAGAAGGCCAAGTCTGCGTCGTCTGCGAAGAAGCCGCGCGCCAAGCCTGCGCACCCGCGCACCTCTGAGATGGTGACGGCCGCCATCAAGAGTCTGAAGGAGCGCGGCGGGTCGTCGCTGCAGGCGATCAAGAAGTACATAGCCGCGCACTACAAGCTGGACGCGGAGAAGCTGGCGCCGTTTATCAAGAAGTACCTCAAGTCGGCCGTCGTGGCGGGCGAGCTGGTGCAGACGAAGGGGAAGGGCGCGTCCGGCTCGTTCAAGCTTGCCGGCGCCGGCGGCGGGGGGGCGGCCGAGGGCGGCAAGGCTCGTGCTGGCGGTGCCAAGAAGAAGCGCGCCGCTCCGGCCAGCAAAGAGAAGAAGGGCGCCCGTGCGGCCGGCGCAAAGAAGGCTGGTGGCGTGAAGGCGGCGACCGGTCGGAAGGCGGGCGCCGCCAAGAAGGCGTCTGCGGCGTCGGCCGCTCCCGCGGGTGCGAAGAAGGCGGCTGCGGCCAAGCCGGCCAAGGCCAAGTCGCCGTCGAAGGCGAAGAAGGCCGCCAAGGTTCCGACGAAGAAGCCGAAGGCGCCGCGCCCGAAGAAGGCGACGACGCCGTCTAAGGCGAAGGCTTCGCCCAAGAAGAAGAAGTAGAAAGAGATGGGAAAGGAAGGGTTTGGCGCTTGACTCCGTCGTCCCCACCCCCCGTCGTCGTCTAGTGGCGCGCAAGAGACGCGCGGCCCAAAACGGCCCTTCTCAGGGCCATCAAAGCACGTCGGGGAAGGTTTTGATTGTCGTGTTGCGTTTGGTGTGGGGTGTCTGTCTGGCGTTTCTGTATGCCCGTGGGGATGCTGTTTGCGTGCCGTGGTGGTTGGATTGCGGGGGTCGGTGGCGGGTGTGGGCGGCGGTAGCGGTAAGCGGTGTTGTTGTTGTTGTTGTTGTTGTTGTCGTGGTTGATTGTCGCCGTGTTTGT
>NW_026047511.1:820000-840000 GCF_023864345.2 Schistocerca serialis cubense | reverse complement strand
CGGGATGATGCGCGTCTTCTTGTTGTCGCGGGCCGCGTTTCCGGCCAGCTCGAGCACCTCAGCCGCGAGGTACTCCATGACGGCGGCGAGGTAGACGGGCGCCCCGGCGCCGACGCGCTCTGCGTAGTTTCCCTTGCGCAGGAGGCGGTGGATTCTGCCGACCGGGAACTGGAGCCCAGCCCTGCTTGAGCGGGACTTTGACTTGCCCTTGACTTTGCCTCCCTTTCCGCGTCCGGACATGGCGATGGGCTAGCGACGGTGCACACGAAACGGAAACGAAAACGACCGGTGCGAGCGGCAGCGAGTCGAGCAGCGGAGTGCGTGCCGGCGCAGCCGGGGTGGGGGTGCTTTATGGGCTCGGGTGCGGCGGCCGGTTGCGCGCGCGCCCCATTGGTCGGCGGCCGCAACAGGGCGAGCTGGTAAAGGTGCGGCGGCGGCTGGCGGCGGGTGCCACTGTGTGGGGAGACGCTGACTAGAGCGGAGCGCTTGCTACTGGTGTTGCTGCCGTCGCGATAGTTTAGTGTGTTTTCCGCGCGATTCTGTGTATTCGGCGTTAGTCGAACGTTCTTTTTCTACGTTTTGCCGCGTCGTCTTTCAGTCGGAGCGGTTATTTTCTGCGTTGGTGTTGGTCGTCGCGCGCGTTGATTTCGTCGTTCGCGGCGGAGTCAAAGGCCACGATGGCCAGTTCTTCAGCCGGTTCTCGAGGTTTGTTTCCCTCGTCTGGCAAGAATATCATGTCATGCGCTGAATTGCTGTCGTATTCATCAGAGTCTTGTCTGCCTATCTCTCGATCAGTCCACCGTCGGCTGTCGGATCCTACAATTCAGCTTACGTCAGAACAAGTCAATCAGGCGACCGATCAGATGCAGCAGGACAGCGTTGAGCTGGGTTCATCCGGCCCAGGGCCGAGTAGCGTGGGGCCAGGCTCCGGCGGGATACCTAACGGTGACAACGATGCCGTCCTGGCCGCCCCTACACCCGGCTCCGCTGACGCTGCACCGCCTGTAACGCGTCGAAAATCGACGAAATCCACGAAGGCGCGGGATGCTCCATACTCGCATGCTTCACGTAAGCATGCGCATCCCCCTTCGCATACCGACTCTGAATCAGCTGAATCCAGGGCGCCTGACAGGAAGAAGCAATCAACCGACCGTCAGGACCCTGTTTCGCCTCAGGACGCCTCCGCTTCCCATGCGGCGACCGACTCCAGTCTGGTCGACATGGCGACTGACTACGAAGTCACAGTTCCAACGTCGAACAGATTTGAAAGTTTAGATGATGTCACACCAGCTGACCAAGACATTCCAGACAATATGCCGGCTCCTACTCCTGTCAAGGCCTCCAAGGTGCCACCTATTATAGTTCACGACACGGTCAACTACCTCGATCGCGTCAGGGAACTGAAGGGGCACCTGAAGGGTTCCTTTTCCTGCCAATATAAAAGAGGTAATATCCGTTACGAGTTTGAACACCCATCAGATTATCGATACATGATCGATTATCTCAAGACTCGTGCCATTCAGTACCACACATATGATCTCGACCCTTTCAAAGTTTTGAAGGTCGTCGTCAGGCACCTTGAGCCCACCACCCCTCCCGCTGACGTTAAGGAAGCGCTGGAGGAGCTGGGCTTCACTGTGCAATCTGTCGCTGTTATGCACCAGCAAGTGCCAGACGCACAGGGAAAACTGACCGACGTCAAGTGGCCTCTATTCGTCGCTGTACTGCATTGTACACCGAATGTCTACGACGTCTACAAAATTAAATTCCTCCTGCACATGAAAGTGGATGTAGAATCCTACCGAAATGAATCAGGCTTGACACAATGCTTTAACTGCCAGCGTTTTGGTCACGGCTCCCGCAACTGCGGCCGTCTGCCGCGTTGCGTCAAGTGTGCCGGAGACCATCTCACCCGACTCTGCCAAAAGAAGCCTAATGAACCGCCCAAATGCTGTAACTGCGGTCAGGCTCACCCAGCTAATTATCGTAAATGCTCTGCATATCAAAAAGCACTAGCGAACTCACGCAGTTCTTCCACTCCGGCAGCCTCGGCGCCTTCGACGCCAGCTGCTCCACCAGCTGACACTACCAACTTTCCAAACCTGCGAGCACGTCGTGCCCCTCCCTCACCTTCTTCCTCTGCTGCCGGCCCGGGGCCCTTGCCTCCGCGTCGTCCAGCTTCACGCCCAGAGACAGCTTCCCACTCTGCTTGGGGAAAAACAAACCCATCCCCAGAGCCTTCTACACCCCCGCCCCCTACCTTCTCCTTCCCATTCTCAAACCATCTTGCAGATCTTGCTGCCTTACTGCAGCAGTTCAACATCCGCAAAATCATTTCTACATTCCGTTCAACTATCCAACAACTCAATTCAGCTTCTGATCCGTTCAGTAAATTAATGATAATTCTGTCTGCCTTCATCTCTTACTTCTCCGATGGACCGTAATCTACACCGCCCATTTCGTATATTCAGTTGGAACGCCGATGGTGTTCTCCGCCAACGTCATTGTCTTGAGGGCTTTCTCGATGACAGGGGGATCGACATTGCCCTTATTTGCGAAACGCACTTAAAACCACATCAACAGTTTTCCGTTCCTAATTATTACGCATACCGATCCGACCGCGCGGATCGGCCACATGGAGGTACTCTTGTCCTAGTCAAACAGTGCCATACGCACAGACTTCGACAGATACCGCAACTACAACACCTGGAGGCCACAGCTATAGATATACAGCTATATGGACAGTCGTTGACTCTTGCCGCAGCTTACAACTCCCCCGCTCGAGCTATACTCCCGGCCGACTTGGATATCCTCTTCCACCTGGGCCCCAAGGTCCTCGTGGGAGGGGACTTCAATTCCAAGCACGGGACGTGGGGATGCCGTTCCACAAATGCAAATGGACGTCGGCTATTCCAGTACCTAGAACTGAATGCCGCTATCCGTGTTATTGCACCAGACTCTCCCACACACTATCACAAATCCGGTCTTTACCGTCCTGACATCCTCGACATTTTCCTGGCGCGGGACATTCCGTGGGTCCACCGGATCTCTGTGATTTCGGAACTTGATTCCGATCACAATCCGGTGACCCTCGAATTCCTAGACGCTCGCCCACAAGACCAGCTCCGTCCGGCTTACGTTATCAACACAGACTGGGAGCGCTACCAACAACTTGTTGACCTTCATGTCCTTGAGCTTCCGCCCATTACCCGCCGCAGCCACATCGATCCGTCGGCGGACCGTTTTGCAAAAATCCTCACCGAATGCTACCGCACCTCTTCCCGACGAGTCCTCCAGCCTCCTCGTCGCCTGGACCTTCCGCCAGACGTCCAGGAACTAATTCGTACCAAACGTCGATTTCGTCGCCGGTGGCAACGCCTCCGCGACCCAATCGACAAACGAATTTGGAAGTCACTGGCTCAAGAGCTTCGGGTACGCTTACAAGAAGTCCATGATCAGGCATGGAACCAACGCCTTCGAGAGGCCGCAGACCGTCCTGACCGACTGTGGCGCATAGTCAAGGAGACTACAACCACTCCCCCTCCTTCTCAGCCGCTCCATGGTCCCCAAGGCCTGGTTTACTCGCCTCAGGACAAGGCAGAGGCCCTCGCACACAGCCTTGAGCGGCAATTTCGCCTCAACGAAGTCGACGACGACGAGGCTGACGCCCACGAGACCCGCGTTCATCGTCGGGTCCGTCAGCTTCTTCGCCGTCGTACAGATACCACCTTTCCACCGGTCACTCTCCCGGTGGTGGCGACTTACATTAGTAGTATTCCAGCCCGAAAGGCCCCTGGTCCTGACGGTATCCGGCCGACCCTTCTTCATCACCTCTCTCCAGTTGCACTTTCGTACCTGGTTAATCTTTACAATAGCTGCCTTTCCTACAACTACTTCCCTCCCGTATGGAAATTGGCCCGTGTCATTGCCCTCCCGAAACCTCGCAAAGATCCACTCTTCCCACAGAACTACCGTCCCATCTCCCTCCTCAACTTCCTCGGCAAGATTCTAGAACGCATCATCCTCTCCCACCTTCAATCCTTCCTCGATTCTCACTCTACCCTCATTCCCCAACAGTTTGGGTTTCGGGCGGGCCATGGCACGGTCCACCAACTCATCCGCCTCCACGACACCATCCGCAGAGCGCAACTGGAGCGACAAAGCACAGGCATGGTCTTACTAGACATTGAAAAAGCATTTGACCGAGTGTGGCACGAGGGCCTACTATATAAGCTTGACGAATATGGTTGCCCTCTCCACATCATTCACATTCTCCGACGCTTCTTAACTGGGCGTACATTTTATGTCATGCAAGGCCGAAGCCGAAGCTCAATCCGGGCCGTGGAAGCTGGTGTGCCCCAGGGGTCTCTCCTCTCCCCGATTTTGTACGCTATTTACACTAATGATATCCCCTCCCGTGTCCCCAACCATCTGGCCCTCTATGCTGATGATACTGCCGTCTTCACTTCACACCGAAACCTCCAGTTTATCGCTCTGAACCTTACACGCCACCTAGAACAGATCACTCAATGGAGCAACATATGGAAAATAAAAATTAACGCAGACAAGACACAGGCCATCCTCTTTACAAACAAACGAACTCCGCCAGCTCGCCTGGTGGAACTCGAAGGCCGACACATTCCCTGGTCACAGACAGTAACCTACCTAGGTCTCACCTTCGACAGCCGCCTCACGTGGAAACCCCACGTTGATGGCGCCTGCCACAAGGCTTACGGAATGATACACAAACTCTACCCTCTGTTGAAGAGCCCCGGCCTTTCGATACAATCCAAGTTGCTTATCTGGACGTCCTGTGTCCTGTCACTCCTGCTATATGGATGTGAACTATGGGGACTAGCTGCTGACACTCACGTACTCCAGGTCCAAATAGTGCAAAGCAAATCACTCAGGATCATATTAAACGCTCCGCGTTATGTCTCCAACTACGACATCCGCCGTCTTCTCCACATTCCACCCCTTGTCCATCAAATCCGCCTTCGCGCCTCAAATACCCTTACCTTCCTACAAAACTCACCTCATGATCACCTCACAGTTCTTAGTCGTGCTGTTGGAGACACACCTTACGCTCATCCGACGCTGATACTCCAGCGCCGGTACCGTCCCAACTGACGGTTTCACTGCAGTTGCGTATCTACTGATCTTTTTAATCTGTCAAACTTTATCATTTCTATCGACCTAGACATATAACAAAGCCATTTCGAACCTAATACTCAATCTGAAGGCAGGCCTAAGGCGATCCTTCGGCACATAAGTGGACGAAAGTCCCGTCAAGTTTGCGGTGGTGGTGGTGCGGCGGGTGCCACTGTGTGGGGAGACGCTGACTAGAGCGGAGCGCTTGCTACTGGTGTTGCTGCTGCCGTACGTTGGTTCGAGATGCCGCCCAAGACTAGCGGGAAGGCCGCCAAGAAGGCTGGCAAGGCGCAGAAGAACATTTCGAAGGGCGACAAGAAGAAGAAGCGCAAGAGGAAGGAGAGCTATGCCATCTACATCTACAAGGTGCTGAAGCAGGTGCACCCTGACACGGGCATCTCGTCGAAGGCGATGAGCATCATGAACAGCTTCGTGAACGACATTTTCGAGCGCATTGCGGCCGAGGCTTCTCGCCTGGCGCACTACAACAAGCGCTCGACCATCACGTCCCGCGAGATCCAGACCGCTGTGCGGCTGTTGCTGCCTGGCGAGCTGGCCAAGCACGCCGTGAGCGAGGGCACGAAGGCGGTGACCAAGTACACGAGCTCCAAGTAAGGAGGTGGCTCTGGAATGGAAGGAAGGATGGAGAAGGCTCCTCCGTTGCGAGAGCGGCAAAACGGCCCTTTTCAGGGCCACCAACTTGCCATTTGCGGGAAGGGCGGAATTGTTGTTGTTGTTGTTTGTGTGGACGGCTGTGATGTGATGTATGTGTGCATTGTGATTGTGGGTGGGGGGGGCGCGTCAAAGCGTGTTGCGGGGTACGGCCACGAGGTTGGTCGCCGTGGCGTGGAATGGTGGCACGCCTCGTTGGAGTGGTTTTGACCCATTGGTGTTGGTGTGTGTGTGTGTGTGTGTGTGTGTGTGTGTTACCTGTCTGCGAGGGGGGACAGTGCGATCGGCGACTTTTGTGTCACCGTAACGACGGCCGTTTGCGGGTTTGTTTTTTGCACATCATACATGGCGAGGGTGAAATGTGAAATGTTTTTGTTTGGTTTTTTTTTTTGTTTTTTTTTTGCCGCCCACTATTCCCTTTGCTGTACGCCGAGTTTGACAATGGTGCGACGTAACTGCAGCGTGGAGGTGTGTGAGTGACGTTGAAGTGAACGTGCCATTAAGACGCATTGTTGTTGTATTGTACTGTACGTGTACGGCGACACGCACGATGATGTACCATTCGACTCTGATTTTTGATAGCCGTGTTTGACTGATTGCGTACGACGCACGCACACCGATGTCGTCATTCAAGATGCACGCGTGTCCAGTGCAGTACAGTAAGCGCGACGCTAGACGACGACGACGGCGGCGGCGGTCGTTTGTTTGGCGAATGTCTGTACACGTGTTTGTCTGTGTCCATCCGGTATGTATTTGTTTGTTTGTTTGAAAGTGTTTTGTGTGTCGGTGACGTGGTCCGATCCGTCGCCCCCTGAGTAACTGTCGATCGGCGCGATAGACCGGCGTCACGCAACTGAACCGAAGTCGTGGGCACACCCGTCATACTGTTGTACACCGTCGCGCTGAGAACGGTAACGAAAGGTTGACTTTGATCGGTCGAATGTCTGGGCAGAACGTGAGGAATGAGGCAAGAGTGCAAGGAGGAAAGGACAGAGGGGGGGCAAAAGAGAGAGAGGAAGGGAAAAAGGGGAGAAACGCATTCGTAGAGCAACGGAACGTTCCCGTGTCGGAGGCGTATTGGAGCCGCACTGAAATGCGTTTAACGGCGGCGCGGCTGCAAGTGTCTGCCGTGGTGAACGTTACCTTTGACGGCTGCATTGGGCTTTGCCTTTGCTTTCGCTTTTCGCTTTCCCGGATGTACGTAACGTTTGTTGATATGGTTCTGAGGAAGAGTGTATGACAGTGCCGTGCCGTCCATGTTCGTGTGCCCTCCCATTGTGTGTATGCTATTGTCTGTGTACTTGAATGATGTATGTAGGTGTTAGTGGACATGTTTTACCAGTGGGGGGAAATGGATGTCACGGTGGAGATGACGCACCCTCCGTACAGAAAGGTGTCGAGAAAGTGAGTGTGTGTGTGTGTGTGTGTGTGTGTGTGTGTGTGTGTGTGTGTGTGAATTGGCAGTGTTTGGAGGTGGGCGTGCCCTGCATGTGGCCCGGAAGGCTGTTCGTTTGGCGGTAGTGTTGTGTGGACAGGGGAGGGGCATGCGTAACGCTGCTGGCATGGCATTTCGGGAGATGGGAGGGGGCAAACGAGGAAACGAGGAGCGGCGGCCAAAGACGGGACGGGGAGGGGCGCGGTGTGGGTGGCTTGCGCCTGTGCTCGGCGTTGTGGTTTGTGCAAAAGAGGAGGAGAAAAACAATGAGTTGCCAGGGAGGGGAGCGGTGTTGTGTTGTGGTTGTCGTGGTGTAGCCGCAGACGCGGCTGTCAGTGAACGTGGCGAGACGGACGGATGCGCGGAGGGGCGGGGGCGGCGCATTTCGCCGGTGCCGTGCCGTGCCATGCCTGAAAGCCGCGTGGTCGCTGTGTTGTTGGTGGCGTGGGGGCGAGGAGAGTACCGTACGGGTGTGCTTGTGCGCCGGAAATGGCACACTGCGCCTGCCCGTCTTGGAGGCTGATGGCTGTGGTGTGGAAATGGGGCGCGGTGATGTTGAAGCAGTTGAAGAACAGAAAAGAAACCAAGAAGAAAACGGAAGGCGTGATGCGGCGGTGGTGGTGAGAGCGGGAAAAACAAAACAAAACAAAAGAACGAAAAAAAACAACAAGAAACAAAAAAGAAAACAAAAAGTCTATCAATATTAAAATGTAAATGGAAATGGAAATGGACCCAGGTATAACCTCCCTGCACAAATAGCAGAGAGTCCGATGGTAATAAAAATGTGCCAGAATGTTAACGTCCCTACAAAACAAACCCAACGATAATATTAATGAAAGAATGAACCGTATGTAACATTGCAACAGACACAATGAAACCTGATAAATTGTATAAGGGCAGCAGCGTTGACCTTTGGCCCTGTATTCAGAATAAAAAGAGCCAAAGATCGTTACCCCAATGAAAAAAAAAGACACTGAAACACGTATGTAACATAGCAGCGATGGCGAGACATTGTAGCATCTGTGACCAGAGAGTTTGCGCTGGACTGCGCGAGTGTTGCGAGCGGTTCTCAGTCAGTCAGTCAGTCAGTCAGTCAGTCAGTGAGTCGTTGCGAGTCTGTAGCTCTGTGTAGTTGAGGGCTGTACTCTGTCAGTAGTCGTCGCGTGCAGTACGCTAATAGTCGTCATGCAGAGCGGTCGGTCAGTAGTAGGAGCCGAGTGCGGTTGTGTGATGTAGGCGGTCGGCAACACTGGTCAAGATGGTGAATAAGGTATACTGCTGTTAATTAATATAATCATTAGATAGTGAAAAATTTCATTTATTGTAATTATTCTCCAACAAGTTCCCCAATAATAATGTTTATTTCAAAAGCATTTTTCAAACATTTAATGTTTTATTGAACTAAAGAGTTCGTTGCACTTCACATTTCATTCCACTTCTTTGAAGAAAAATTTCACTAAAATCACAAAAAAAGAGAATATTATTATTTGCAATGCAGTTCCTCCAAGCGCTGCGCAACAACAAGAGCAGAAATGTGACATCCATTTATTCGGAGGTAAGACTTTAATTCTGATTGTTTTGCACAGGGCCAAAGACCGATATTTCGGTTTAATTGAAGTTTCTTGTCACTGAACGGACTTTAAATGTTGTGAAGAATTTATATTTGAGTCAGATTGCGAATTTCACATTTTTGTTGCCATTTTCAATACCTCTCATTGTGGGCGAGGTTACAATTAGCGCAATGTCCATTAGCATCCGAAAATAACATTGTCCATTATTTGAAAGTTTGCGGGGAGGTTACAACACACACAAAAAAAACAAAAAAAAAAAAAAAATTGCATTTATATCCGCTCCTCAATTGTAGATACCCCTTACACAGCTGTGTGCAATGAATGAGTGCTGGCTGGTAATTAATTGCACTCCTTGGAGGGAAATGCCATAGGAAGTGGTCTTTAAAAAGTGAATGTTTTTCGTTAAAAGACAAAAGGTACTTTAGAAAAAAGTAATAGTGGGGCGTTTGTTGTTGAACAAAGTAAGTACAATGAACATACGTTATCAGATTTGCGCAATGCAGCTTCACACTACCTTTTGATTATAACACAATATACTATACATCGTCCCGAACCGTGACCAGAGTCGCGAGACGAGCAGAGCACGCCGCCGACGCCCGCTCAGTACAACCGTCCACCCGCTACTACTGTCGACCGACTACTACCTCTCCCGACTCGCGCTACAATATATATAACAACTGTTCCCGGCGACCCGGTGCGTGCCACTACTGTCGTCTGGCGCGGTCCAAGCGCCGACTAGCAACGATAAATAACTCTCTGGTCAGACAGAGATGCTGTCATGCCTCGCCATCGCTCTGGTAATGGAACACGCAGTGGCGGAGCCAAAGACTGTGTTGTCGAGGTCGAGTGCGAGCGGGAAGAGAGGCAGCGTCGGCACGGAGATGCAAGCGAGCGCGAGACGCACGGGTGCTGCGGCGTGGCGCGTTTGCGGTCGGCGCCTTTGGTGGCAACGGCCGGGACAAGCAGCGGTGTATGGTGTGGTGCGGGGCGGACAGGGGCGGCGGTGGACGGGGAGGAGGAGGCGGCGCGACGACGGCATGGGGGCGAAAACGGGTTCGGGGGACGGCGGATGTTGAGAGGCGTCACGCGCGGACAGGACACAGACACAGACACAGAGACACACAGATTGGAAAGGGAGGGTGCGCGGTAGTAGTTGGGAATGTGCGTACCGTGCGGGATGGGAGTGGGCGAGGAACACGGTCGTGGCCCCCTGTTTTGGGTGCGTGTGATGACGTCGGTGTGTTGTGGGAAGGGAAGGTGCTGTGGCGGCGGCGCGTAATGGGCGTAGGCCGAAAAGAGAAAGGAACGTGGGCAGTGTGTTGGCAAGCGTCGGTTCGACTGCGACGTTGATGGGCAGGGCAGGGCAAGGTTAATGGTGGTAGGAGTAGGCGTGTGGGCGCAAAAAAATCTGCCGCTGCAGGCGGTGCCGTAACCGCCATGGCGGGAAGGAGAGAGGGCCAAAGAAAGAAAGAAAGAAAGACAGAAGGAAAAAAAAAAAAGGAGGGGGGGGGCGAAAGTGGAGAGGCGGTGGTGTGAGAAGGGCGGGGGCGGAAGGAAGGCAGGAAGGACAAGAGGCGAGGCGACGGCTTGCTTTGTGTATCGGTCGGTCTCTGGCTATGCTTCGTTTTCTGCAGCAGGGTCGGTGCGCGGCGTGGCTCGCGGCAGTGGGAACGCCTGGCGGCTGGACGGCCAGCAATGCGGTTGGATGGGCGGCCACAGCACCGCACCTGTGCCCGAGGAGGAGACGCTGGCGGCGGGCCCTGAGGTGAGGCCGGCTCGGCTGGGGCTGTGGATGTGGATGTGTAGGTGTGCGCCGCTGCTGCAACAACGAGTAAAACGCGAGAAGAAGGGATGGCGGTAGAGAGGAGAGGAAAAAAAAAAAAAAATAAAAGGTCGTGTTGTGTTGATGCGCAGGCAGACGCGTACAGAGAGACGAGCCCGGTCTGCAGCAGGGTGTGGCCGTGCCGAGTGCAGAGCAGCGGCGGCTCGGTTCGGTTCGGCCCGGCCCGGCGGGCCGCGCTGTTGTCGCGGACGTGAGCGCCCCCTGGCGGGTGGCCGGAGGCGGCGCGGCGTGTTGGACGTGTGGCTGGTGGCAGTGCACAATTTGCGAGTGGCTGGCGGTGTGGTGTGGCGGTTGGCGCGTCGGGCGGCGGAGAGGTATGTGTTGCGGGCGCCCTTTGCTGCGCTGCGTCGTTGCGTGTGCCGTACAGGGCGGGCGCTTGTCGACTGTGTGGGCGGTGTGGCGAATTGGCGTGAAACGGCTGCCGAGAGGTGTGTGGTAGCGAGCCGGTCGGTGTCAGTGCGAAGGGGAATGTGCGTGCGTTTGGCGGTTTCGGTGTGCTTTTTGCGGCGTGAGAGTGGGAATTAGTGGGGCCGGCTGTTGTGTTGGTTCCTTGTGTCTTGTGTCGCGTAGCTTGATGGCAACGTGGAAGGACGCCGGTTTCGTTTCGAGCCTTGCGTGTGGTTGTCGACGTTGACTGGTTGGCGTGTGCCGATGCACGTGCATGTGTGGGTCGCGAGTGCGTGTTTGGCTGGCTGTGTGTGTGTGTGTGTGTGTTTGGGGGGGAAGGGGGAGGCGGTGGTGAAAGTGCAGTCGTTGCCACGGGCGTCGTCGGGTGGGGCTGGGGCTGTGCGCCGTGGCGGAAAGGTGGTAGGTTGCGGGAAGCGAGCCCGTCGTTGACGGTGTCGCGTGAGGTGTGAATCGAGTGGGGCGCGGGGCGCGAGACAGGAGCAGCGTGCCGCTGCGTCGTGGTCGTCAGCAGAGGCTGTGCGTGTGCTTGTCCTTTTTGTGGGCGGTTCGTGCGAGGCGTTTTTGTTTTGTGTTGCCCTAGTTGTTAGTTTATTTTGTTTGTGTTTGTTATTTGTGAGACGACGACTGGTTGGTGGCGTGCGCGCGAAGTGGCGGTGTGCGCTTCCCGTGTCGTTTGTGTTGTTTTGTTTTTGTGTGTGTTTTTTTTTTTTTTTTTTTTGCACTGGGCCCCGGGGGGTGGGTGGGTGCGTGTGTGTCGATTGCCGGCTGGCGAAAGGTGCGCCATCGGCGGGGTGGGTCGCCGGCACAAGTAGAGGCGGCGGCGTTGTTGCTGTTGTTGTGTGGTGTTTGTTTTGTTCGGCTGTGTCGGCGAGCTGTGTTGCGGTGCGTGTGAATGGTGCTGGCGTTGGGGCTGCGACTGCGACGGCGGCGAGCCGCGGGCGCGCATGATAGTGATGTTGTGAACAGCGGCTGTGTACGGTAGTGGTGTTGTTGTAGCACGACGTGCATCCGGGCCGGCGCGGAAAGCGCAGTTGCGGGCGGTTGCCCTTCGGTGCCAGCCATGTCGCGTGAGCGGCGGGTTGCTCTGGTGTCGACACGTGGTGCTCTGGGTTGTTGTGTGGTGCCCTTTGGCCGGTGGGGGTGGTTCGCGTGTGTCTCGTTCGCGCTCGGTATCTGGTCGTGGTCGTGCTGCTCCCCCGTCTGTCGGCGGTTTTCGACGTCGTCTGTACGTTTTTGTTCGTTTGCGGCGTGCCTGCCGACGTCGTCCCGTCGCGACCTTTCAACCGAAAGTGTGGCGCCCGAAGGTGAACGAACGTAACCCTGACCTCGGCGCTTTACGCTGAGCCGAGCGAACCGAACCTAACCTGTGGTGTGGCGAGGTGAGCTCAGCCTGTGAGCCCCTAACGTCTACGTACGGTAAGCTGTCCGGCTCACGCCTCACGTTTGAACGCTTTTTTAACCTACGTTTGACGCTTCTTAAACCTAGCACTGACCCCTTAACCTAACGTGTAACCTAACCTAACCTAACCTAACCTAACCTAGCCTCTGACGCCTGACGTGTTTGAATGCTTAACCTAAGTTTGACGCTTAACCTAACCCAAGTCCCCTTAACCTAACCCACGTCCACCTAACCTAACCTAGACGTGTAAACGTAATGTGTAACGCGTAACGTGTAAGGTCGGCTGGCGTGTGTGCTGACGGCAGATTGGGTTGGTCTGTCGATTCGGATTGCGGTTTGCCTCGGTCGAGGGGTTGGGTCGGAAGCGGCGAGGGGCGGCGGCGCCTGTTGCGCAGGCGGCGGCGCCTGTTGCGGCGGGCAATTGTTGAGAAACGGCTGTGAATGTTGGCGGGCGAGAGGAGGAGGACGGCGCGCGATGTGGCCCGACGGCTGCGGGCCGATCGGGAAACGGCGGGAGGGCGACGGAAGGCGATGGGGCGGCGGAGGCGCGTTTGCACGGCCGTCATCGCCGCACGCCTCGGCTTGTGTGGCTGTGGCGCCGGCCGCGCTGGCCGGGCTGCCGCGGCGACGGTGTGGGAGTTTTGCCGAAGGTTTGGCCATTGTGGCGGGTCGTCGGCTGGGGCTGTGGGGGCGGCATTTGGGCGGGGGCGGCGATTCTCGGCGGGCCGACCCAGGCTGTAGCGCGCGGTAGCTGCAGTTTGGCCGTGGTTTGCGGCGCTGCCGTGGCGACTGGTTGGCGACTGTGGTGTGGCTGTGTGTAGCCCCATCCTCGGTGGTTTGAAAGGCGCGGGCGGTTGTGGCGCAGGTTTGGGGCTGCTCCGCACAGGCTGTCGGACGTTGGGCGGTAGCAAGCGCGGGAGGCGCGGCGCGGCGGCGCGCAGAGTGGCGGCCGCTCTCTCGGCCGTCCGCGCCCGCCCGCGACACTGGCTGGGCCCTTGTGATTCTCTGCTCTGCTGTGCTGTGCTTGCGTGCCTGCCGTCCCGCTCGCTCTCGCTCTCGCTCTCGCTGTGTGTTACGCGCGTCGTCGAAATGGCAGATCAGGCGGCTACGAACGAGACTGCTGCGGCACCCGCCGCCACCGGCACTACGAAGAAGGCCAAGTCTGCGTCGTCTGCGAAGAAGCCGCGCGCCAAGCCTGCGCACCCGCGCACCTCTGAGATGGTGACGGCCGCCATCAAGAGTCTGAAGGAGCGCGGCGGGTCGTCGCTGCAGGCGATCAAGAAGTACATAGCCGCGCACTACAAGCTGGACGCGGAGAAGCTGGCGCCGTTTATCAAGAAGTACCTCAAGTCGGCCGTCGTGGCGGGCGAGCTGGTGCAGACGAAGGGGAAGGGCGCGTCCGGCTCGTTCAAGCTTGCCGGCGCCGGCGGCGGGGGGGCGGCCGAGGGCGGCAAGGCTCGTGCTGGCGGTGCCAAGAAGAAGCGCGCCGCTCCGGCCAGCAAGGAGAAGAAGGGCGCCCGTGCGGCCGGCGCAAAGAAGGCTGGTGGCGTGAAGGCGGCGACCGGTCGGAAGGCGGGCGCCGCCAAGAAGGCGTCTGCGGCGTCGGCCGCTCCCGCGGGTGCGAAGAAGGCGGCTGCGGCCAAGCCGGCCAAGGCCAAGTCGCCGTCGAAGGCGAAGAAGGCCGCCAAGGTTCCGACGAAGAAGCCGAAGGCGCCGCGCCCGAAGAAGGCGACGACGCCGTCTAAGGCGAAGGCTTCGCCCAAGAAGAAGAAGTAGAAAGAGATGGGAAAGGAAGGGTTTGGCGCTTGACTCCGTCGTCCCCACCCCCCGTCGTCGTCTAGTGGCGCGCAAGAGACGCGCGGCCCAAAACGGCCCTTCTCAGGGCCATCAAAGCACGTCGGGGAAGGTTTTGATTGTCGTGTTGCGTTTGGTGTGGGGTGTCTGTCTGGCGTTTCTGTATGCCCGTGGGGATGCTGTTTGCGTGCCGTGGTGGTTGGATTGCGGGGGTCGGTGGCGGGTGTGGGCGGCGGTAGCGGTAAGCGGTGTTGTTGTTGTTGTTGTTGTTGTTGTTGTTGTCGTGGTTGATTGTCGCCGTGTTTGTGGCGGCGGCCGACGGTTGGTTTTCTGTCACGTTGTTTTGTTTGAATACGTTGGTTGGCTTGCCTGCGTTCGTTCTTCTCGGATGTCTGTCTTGTCGAGTCGTGTCTGGTCTTTGTTTTGTTCCTTTGTGTGTGTGTGTGTTATGTTTTGCAAGGGGGGGCACGTTGAGATGTGGGAAGGAGTCGGCGGGGGATTTCGGTGGCGTGTAGAGCGAGCGAGCGCGCCTGCCTGGCCGTTGGCCGTCGGAGTGGAGTGCGGGTTTTTTTTGATTTCGAAAAACGAAAGCGGCGGCCGGCCAGCCACCCGTGCGGTGTGACGTCGGCCGTTGGGTATTGTGCGCTTTGAGCGCCGGGGAGGGATGATGTGTGATTGTTGCGCGCTGCTAGCAGGCAGGCAGAGTGAGCGGGTGTGGCGGACGGACGGGAAGTGGTGGTTTTTGTTTTTTTTGGGGTTGCGGGGCGAGAGGCAGGCGACCGACAAAGTTTGCTCGCGACGGAGAGATGTTAGTGGCCCTGAAAAGGGCCGTTTTTGTTTGTGCGGTGCGGTGCCGCGGCGCGGTTTAGGCGCGCTCGCCGCGGATGCGGCGAGCGAGCTGGATGTCCTTGGGCATGATGGTGACGCGCTTGGCGTGGATTGCGCACAGGTTGGTGTCTTCGAAGAGGCCGACGAGGTAGGCCTCGCTGGCCTCCTGCAGGGCCATGACTGCGGAGCTCTGGAAGCGCAGGTCGGTCTTGAAGTCCTGGGCGATCTCGCGCACTAGGCGCTGGAATGGCAGCTTGCGGATGAGCAGCTCTGTGCTCTTCTGGTAGCGCCTGATTTCTCGCAGGGCGACGGTGCCCGGCCTGTAGCGGTGGGGCTTCTTGACGCCTCCGGTGGCGGGCGCGCTCTTCCTCGCCGCCTTGGTGGCGAGCTGTTTGCGCGGCGCCTTTCCGCCGGTGGACTTGCGGGCCGTTTGCTTTGTGCGGGCCATAGCGGTAGCGGAGCGGCGTGCGTGGAGGTTAGGTGCGGCGCGGCGTCCGGTGCTGCCTTGACAACGGGCCCGCGCGCCTCCGTGCTGCGCTTATATGCCCTCGGTTGCGCGTGGTGGGGGGAGGGCGGGCCAGAGTCTATATAGGGGGGCGGCGGGCGCGCTGGGCGCAGACCAGACCACTCGAGTTAGCGATGCCGCGTGAGACGGACGCACGCGCCGAGCGCTCCGCGCCACCGCTCGCTAATATGTCGACAGCGGACAGGGCCGCGTCCCTGCACGCATCGGGAGTCGAGTCGAGTACGTCGGGAGAGCACTCGCGGCCTTCCGATAGTACTCCTCCTCCATCGCGTAGCGTTGCCCCCGTAGGCAACGCATCAGCAGACAAGGCCGCGTCCTTGAACGCAACCAGTGTCGGTAGCAACACATTCGCTGAACCGACTGTTGAAACAGAGTGTGCTTCCACTCACTCCCTCGATGCAATGGATCTCCAACACATCAGAAAGGAGTTGAGGGAGGCATGCATGGACACTGAAGGGAGCTTCTACGTCCTCGACGACGAGAACGAGACTCCTGAAACCACAGCTAGCACCGCACCTGCAACAACAACGCCTGCAAACCTTGAAGCAGGAGTTGCGGAGGCAGCGCTGAACTCCTTGTTGGACCTCCTGCCGAAGTCCAACACATTATTGGAGGCGCACGCCAACAGCGCCCCAAACCAGGAAAACGCCGTCGATGTCGCTGAAATGGAGCACCAAACCATTCAGAATAAGAGACGGCATTCTGACGGTGACGCTCCTGTGCCAGCTAACGTACGGAAATTCCGGAAGGCTACAGGCCCCGCCGCACGGCCCAAGGCGACGGCCAAAGGTCGTAAACGCAGCAATGGAGAGGGAGCGCAACAGCAGGCAGACGCAGACGGCTTCCAACAAGTGAGGAAACCGGCAAAGCGCGCCAACATCCCGTCCTCCACCCCGATAGCTGTGGAAAACCAATACAACGCTCTGAGCGACGAAGACAGCGAAGACGACGTGCAGATGACGCCCGCACCGCCACGCCGCTCTAAACCGCCACCGCTCGTCCTGGACTACCCTGGCACATTCCGCGAGCTGCAACAACTGCTGCAGAAGGTGCTAGGGAAGAACAACTTCATAATACGAGTGTCTGGAGAGCTGTTCAAAGTCCAGACGAACAGCACCACGGACTACATGACGCTAAACAAAGAAGTAACAGACAAGGGCATCAAATTCTACACGTACTCTGCAACGAGGGAGAAACCGCTGCGAGTAGTGTACCGAGGGTTCTCGTATAAAACGGAACCAAGCCACATCAAAGAGGAGCTGGAGGACATGGGATATGCTGTGAGCGGCGTGTCCAAAATGAAAAATCCACAAACGAGAAAAGACTCGCCGCTCTTCTGTGTGTATGCTCCCAACACAGAGCGCAACAGGCAGCTGTTCCAGCTCCGATTAATCGCCAACTGCAGTGTGACACCTGAAAACTTGCGCACTAAACAACCATACGCACAGTGCTTCAGGTGCCAACAACTCGGTCACGTCCAAAAACACTGCGGCATGGACGAGAGATGTGTGAGATGCGCAGGCGAACACGCATCTCGCGATTGCCCTATCAAAGGAATACCACACAAGGACTTCACACCGAAGTGCGCCTTGTGTGGTGGAAACCACCTGGCCGCGTATAGAGGCTGTGAACGGCACATAGCCTTCCTCGAGCGCGCCCAAGGACAACAGCTCCGCGGAGGGAAGACGGCCAGAAACGGGAAAACCGCATTCCGCGACTCGCAGAACTGGCCGGCAACCGGTCACCCACAAAGACGACGACGCCGCCGGACACGTGGAGGTCGACGCGCCGGATACAACCCAGCGCCGCCAGGGGCCAGCACCTCCCGGCCGAGTACGCAGAGGCAGCCGCCAACAGTCGGTAAGGCAGCTCGCGACGCGACCGGCAGTGCAGTCCCAGCCACCTCCCCTACGCGCGAGTCTCAAAACTCGCCGCGAGAGGGCAGCACCTCCCGGACGCAACCGGGAACGCCAGCCGCCGAGTACAGCTCGACGCCACCAGAGGGCAGCAGCATGCAGACGTTGCAGCCAGCAGCCGGTAAGGCAGCCGCCACGGCTACCTACAACACAATCCCGGAGGCCGCTACCACGACGGAGTCCCGCAACCCGCCGCGTGGTGGCAGCACCTCACGGACACAGCCAGCGGCAAGTGGCGCCCAGAGAGGCGCGCCGCTCACAGGTGGCAGCACCGCGCGGCCGCAGCCGGCACCCCGTGCTAACGCATGGGCCCGGCAGCGATCAGCTGATCTGACGGCAGCCACTGCTGCTACCGGGCGCACGCAACGAGCGCGCACAAATAACGAAGACGCAGCCCCCGGGCGGCGCCCTCCGAGATTAGACAGCCCCGTTGACTTCCCGGAAATGCGCCAGCGTGGAAGCCGCTACCAACAGCGGCACATCGACGCGCCCCATCCTCCAAAACAACCACAGGAGGAAGACAAGGCCACCCAAATGCTGCAACTGTTGGCAGGCCTCATAGACAGGGTCCTCCATGTGATCGAGGACCTTCCAAACAAATACGCGGCGTCTGTGGAGAAGATCACACAGACGATTACCCTGGCCATCTCCACAAAACATCATGGATAGAAACGCCCGTGGTGTAAAAATCGGCGTCTTTAACGCCAACGGCTTGCGTCGCCAGGACGCGGAATTCAGAAGCTTCATCTGCGACGAGAACCTGGACATCTGTCTCGTCGCAGAAACACACCTGAAGCCCGGCGTGAAAGTGGGAGTGCCCAACTACCACTGTTACCGGGATGACCGGCCAACCGCGGGTGGCGGCACGGCGGTATACGTAAGGAGGACGATGCGCCACCACCGGATTCACCTGCCACAACTCGCCACAATAGAGGCCACGGGAGTAGCCGTGCAAACGGACCAAGGACCGATAAACTTCGTGGCAATATACCGACGCCCAAGGGGTCTACTGCAGCCAGATGAGTTCGCGGCGCTGATTTCCCTCCCTGGAAACACATTCCTCGGAGGCGATGTTAACGCCAAGAACATCATCTGGAACTCCAGGACCACAAACACAAGCGGCCGCCGTCTACATCGGGTGGCCGAGCAGCTCGGAGCGGCGGTGATAGGTCCCCACCAGCCGACCATCTTCCCGACACGAAGAGGTGCGCAACCGGACGTCATAGACGTGGCCATCGTCCGCGGGGTGAGACACTTCATCTCCGCCACAACGAGGGCCACGATGGCGTCCGACCACGCCCCCGTGGTCTTTGAACTGAATGCGGACATCGTCCAAACGACCAAACGTGGCCACGACATCAGGGGCATCACATGGGACACGTACCAAACAGAAATGGCGGCCAAAATCGGAGACGCGCCGAACCCGACTGAACACGGTGCGGAAGCGGCGCTGCGGCACCTCACCCGAGGAGTCGCAGAAGCTGTGGCGGCAGCCACTCCAAACGGAAGAACAGAGAAGCCACACGCCCGTGAATTCCCGCAACATCTCAAAGCTGCCATCACGGAGAAGAACAGACTTCGCCGCGAATGGCAGCTAACACGGAATCCCGCAACAAAGCGGCAACTGAACAGGATGCAGCGGGAGATTAAAGCAGCCGCCGACGCCCACAGAATCGAAGAGTGGTCGCAGAAAGTCGCCTCCCTGAAGACAGAGGACGGAACAGCCTGGCACGCGGTGAAGGGATTCATCCGCCGCACCGCCAAAATACCGCCACTGCAAGTCGGCAACGTCTTCGTCAGCGAACCGGACGCAAAGGCCAACGCCCTCGCGGACGCGTTCGCTGAAAACTTCACTCCGGTGGAAGACCCCGTCGACCTGGCACACGTGGCACTGGTTGAGGAGCGACTTCCAGTCTTCCTAGCGGCCGAGGACAACGACACCGTCATCGAGCCGATCGAAGAAGCGGAGGTCGAGGTCCAGCTCCGCTGTCTCAACGGCAGGAAGGCAGGAGGCCCCGATCTCGTCACGAACCAGCTCCTCAAACAACTACCGCCCATCGCAATCGGGCACCTCACGGGGATTTTCAACACCATCATCCAAACTGGCGTATTTCCAGAGTGCTGGAAGCACGCCGAGATCGTGGCCCTACCCAAGCCAGGGAAGGATCACAGGCGGGCTAACAACTACCGCCCGATCAGCCTGCTGCCAGCACTCTCGAAAATCTTCGAGAGGATATACCTGAAGCGGCTCGGAAATCACATCGACGCGGAAGGCCTCCTGCCCGACGACCAGTTTGGATTCCGGAAGGGACACTCCACGACCCAGCAACTACTGCGACTGACAGAGGAAGCCTTCTGTGCCCTGGACCGACGCGAGTATTTCGGCGCGTTTCTGCTCGACGTGTCTCGTGCATTTGATTCAGTGTGGCACAAAGGTCTCCTTTATAAACTATTTAC
>NW_026047511.1:807500-815000 GCF_023864345.2 Schistocerca serialis cubense | reverse complement strand
AGGAAACGAGGAGCGGCGGCCAAAGACGGGACGGGGAGGGGCGCGGTGTGGGTGGCTTGCGCCTGTGCTCGGCGTTGTGGTTTGTGCAAAAGAGGAGGAGAAAAACAATGAGTTGCCAGGGAGGGGAGCGGTGTTGTGTTGTGGTTGTCGTGGTGTAGCCGCAGACGCGGCTGTCAGTGAACGTGGCGAGACGGACGGATGCGCGGAGGGGCGGGGGCGGCGCATTTCGCCGGTGCCGTGCCGTGCCATGCCTGAAAGCCGCGTGGTCGCTGTGTTGTTGGTGGCGTGGGGGCGAGGAGAGTACCGTACGGGTGTGCTTGTGCGCCGGAAATGGCACACTGCGCCTGCCCGTCTTGGAGGCTGATGGCTGTGGTGTGGAAATGGGGCGCGGTGATGTTGAAGCAGTTGAAGAACAGAAAAGAAACCAAGAAGAAAACGGAAGGCGTGATGCGGCGGTGGTGGTGAGAGCGGGAAAAACAAAACAAAACAAAAGAACGAAAAAAAAACAACAAGAAACAAAAAAGAAAACAAAAAGTCTATCAATATTAAAATGTAAATGGAAATGGAAATGGACCCAGGTATAACCTCCCTGCACAAATAGCAGAGAGTCCGATGGTAATAAAAATGTGCCAGAATGTTAACGTCCCTACAAAACAAACCCAACGATAATATTAATGAAAGAATGAACCGTATGTAACATTGCAACAGACACAATGAAACCTGATAAATTGTATAAGGGCAGCAGCGTTGACCTTTGGCCCTGTATTCAGAATAAAAAGAGCCAAAGATCGTTACCCCAATGAAAAAAAAAGACACTGAAACACGTATGTAACATAGCAGCGATGGCGAGACATTGTAGCATCTGTGACCAGAGAGTTTGCGCTGGACTGCGCGAGTGTTGCGAGCGGTTCTCAGTCAGTCAGTCAGTCAGTCAGTCAGTCAGTGAGTCGTTGCGAGTCTGTAGCTCTGTGTAGTTGAGGGCTGTACTCTGTCAGTAGTCGTCGCGTGCAGTACGCTAATAGTCGTCATGCAGAGCGGTCGGTCAGTAGTAGGAGCCGAGTGCGGTTGTGTGATGTAGGCGGTCGGCAACACTGGTCAAGATGGTGAATAAGGTATACTACTGTTAATTAATATAATCATTAGATAGTGAAAAATTTCATTTATTGTAATTATTCTCCAACAAGTTCCCCAATAATAATGTTTATTTCAAAAGCATTTTTCAAACATTTAATGTTTTATTGAACTAAAGAGTTCGTTGCACTTCACATTTCATTCCACTTCTTTGAAGAAAAATTTCACTAAAATCACAAAAAAAGAGAATATTATTATTTGCAATGCAGTTCCTCCAAGCGCTGCGCAACAACAAGAGCAGAAATGTGACATCCATTTATTCGGAGGTAAGACTTTAATTCTGATTGTTTTGCACAGGGCCAAAGACCGATATTTCGGTTTAATTGAAGTTTCTTGTCACTGAACGGACTTTAAATGTTGTGAAGAATTTATATTTGAGTCAGATTGCGAATTTCACATTTTTGTTGCCATTTTCAATACCTCTCATTGTGGGCGAGGTTACAATTAGCGCAATGTCCATTAGCATCCGAAAATAACATTGTCCATTATTTGAAAGTTTGCGGGGAGGTTACAACACACACAAAAAAAACAAAAAAAAAAAAAAAATTGCATTTATATCCGCTCCTCAATTGTAGATACCCCTTACACAGCTGTGTGCAATGAATGAGTGCTGGCTGGTAATTAATTGCACTCCTTGGAGGGAAATGCCATAGGAAGTGGTCTTTAAAAAGTGAATGTTTTTCGTTAAAAGACAAAAGGTACTTTAGAAAAAAGTAATAGTGGGGCGTTTGTTGTTGAACAAAGTAAGTACAATGAACATACGTTATCAGATTTGCGCAATGCAGCTTCACACTACCTTTTGATTATAACACAATATACTATACATCGTCCCGAACCGTGACCAGAGTCGCGAGACGAGCAGAGCACGCCGCCGACGCCCGCTCAGTACAACCGTCCACCCGCTACTACTGTCGACCGACTACTACCTCTCCCGACTCGCGCTACAATATATATAACAACTGTTCCCGGCGACCCGGTGCGTGCCACTACTGTCGTCTGGCGCGGTCCAAGCGCCGACTAGCAACGATAAATAACTCTCTGGTCAGACAGAGATGCTGTCATGCCTCGCCATCGCTCTGGTAATGGAACACGCAGTGGCGGAGCCAAAGACTGTGTTGTCGAGGTCGAGTGCGAGCGGGAAGAGAGGCAGCGTCGGCACGGAGATGCAAGCGAGCGCGAGACGCACGGGTGCTGCGGCGTGGCGCGTTTGCGGTCGGCGCCTTTGGTGGCAACGGCCGGGACAAGCAGCGGTGTATGGTGTGGTGCGGGGCGGACAGGGGCGGCGGTGGACGGGGAGGAGGAGGCGGCGCGACGACGGCATGGGGGCGAAAACGGGTTCGGGGGACGGCGGATGTTGAGAGGCGTCACGCGCGGACAGGACACAGACACAGACACAGAGACACACAGATTGGAAAGGGAGGGTGCGCGGTAGTAGTTGGGAATGTGCGTACCGTGCGGGATGGGAGTGGGCGAGGAACACGGTCGTGGCCCCCTGTTTTGGGTGCGTGTGATGACGTCGGTGTGTTGTGGGAAGGGAAGGTGCTGTGGCGGCGGCGCGTAATGGGCGTAGGCCGAAAAGAGAAAGGAACGTGGGCAGTGTGTTGGCAAGCGTCGGTTCGACTGCGACGTTGATGGGCAGGGCAGGGCAAGGTTAATGGTGGTAGGAGTAGGCGTGTGGGCGCAAAAAAATCTGCCGCTGCAGGCGGTGCCGTAACCGCCATGGCGGGAAGGAGAGAGGGCCAAAGAAAGAAAGAAAGAAAGACAGAAGGAAAAAAAAAAAGGAGGGGGGGGGCGAAAGTGGAGAGGCGGTGGTGTGAGAAGGGCGGGGGCGGAAGGAAGGCAGGAAGGACAAGAGGCGAGGCGACGGCTTGCTTTGTGTATCGGTCGGTCTCTGGCTATGCTTCGTTTTCTGCAGCAGGGTCGGTGCGCGGCGTGGCTCGCGGCAGTGGGAACGCCTGGCGGCTGGACGGCCAGCAATGCGGTTGGATGGGCGGCCACAGCACCGCACCTGTGCCCGAGGAGGAGACGCTGGCGGCGGGCCCTGAGGTGAGGCCGGCTCGGCTGGGGCTGTGGATGTGGATGTGTAGGTGTGCGCCGCTGCTGCAACAACGAGTAAAACGCGAGAAGAAGGGATGGCGGTAGAGAGGAGAGGAAAAAAAAAAAAAAAAATAAAAGGTCGTGTTGTGTTGATGCGCAGGCAGACGCGTACAGAGAGACGAGCCCGGTCTGCAGCAGGGTGTGGCCGTGCCGAGTGCAGAGCAGCGGCGGCTCGGTTCGGTTCGGCCCGGCCCGGCGGGCCGCGCTGTTGTCGCGGACGTGAGCGCCCCCTGGCGGGTGGCCGGAGGCGGCGCGGCGTGTTGGACGTGTGGCTGGTGGCAGTGCACAATTTGCGAGTGGCTGGCGGTGTGGTGTGGCGGTTGGCGCGTCGGGCGGCGGAGAGGTATGTGTTGCGGACGCCCTTTGCTGCGCTGCGTCGTTGCGTGTGCCGTACAGGGCGGGCGCTTGTCGACTGTGTGGGCGGTGTGGCGAATTGGCGTGAAACGGCTGCCGAGAGGTGTGTGGTAGCGAGCCGGTCGGTGTCAGTGCGAAGGGGAATGTGCGTGCGTTTGGCGGTTTCGGTGTGCTTTTTGCGGCGTGAGAGTGGGAATTAGTGGGGCCGGCTGTTGTGTTGGTTCCTTGTGTCTTGTGTCGCGTAGCTTGATGGCAACGTGGAAGGACGCCGGTTTCGTTTCGAGCCTTGCGTGTGGTTGTCGACGTTGACTGGTTGGCGTGTGCCGATGCACGTGCATGTGTGGGTCGCGAGTGCGTGTTTGGCTGGCTGTGTGTGTGTGTGTGTGTGTTTTGGGGGGGAAGGGGGAGGCGGTGGTGAAAGTGCAGTCGTTGCCACGGGCGTCGTCGGGTGGGGCTGGGGCTGTGCGCCGTGGCGGAAAGGTGGTAGGTTGCGGGAAGCGAGCCCGTCGTTGACGGTGTCGCGTGAGGTGTGAATCGAGTGGGGCGCGGGGCGCGAGACAGGAGCAGCGTGCCGCTGCGTCGTGGTCGTCAGCAGAGGCTGTGCGTGTGCTTGTCCTTTTTGTGGGCGGTTCGTGCGAGGCGTTTTTGTTTTGTGTTGCCCTAGTTGTTAGTTTATTTTGTTTGTGTTTGTTATTTGTGAGACGACGACTGGTTGGTGGCGTGCGCGCGAAGTGGCGGTGTGCGCTTCCCGTGTCGTTTGTGTTGTTTTGTTTTTGTGTGTGTTTTTTTTTTTTTTTTTTTTGCACTGGGCCCCGGGGGGTGGGTGGGTGCGTGTGTGTCGATTGCCGGCTGGCGAAAGGTGCGCCATCGGCGGGGTGGGTCGCCGGCACAAGTAGAGGCGGCGGCGTTGTTGCTGTTGTTGTGTGGTGTTTGTTTTGTTCGGCTGTGTCGGCGAGCTGTGTTGCGGTGCGTGTGAATGGTGCTGGCGTTGGGGCTGCGACTGCGACGGCGGCGAGCCGCGGGCGCGCATGATAGTGATGTTGTGAACAGCGGCTGTGTACGGTAGTGGTGTTGTTGTAGCACGACGTGCATCCGGGCCGGCGCGGAAAGCGCAGTTGCGGGCGGTTGCCCTTCGGTGCCAGCCATGTCGCGTGAGCGGCGGGTTGCTCTGGTGTCGACACGTGGTGCTCTGGGTTGTTGTGTGGTGCCCTTTGGCCGGTGGGGGTGGTTCGCGTGTGTCTCGTTCGCGCTCGGTATCTGGTCGTGGTCGTGCTGCTCCCCCGTCTGTCGGCGGTTTTCGACGTCGTCTGTACGTTTTTGTTCGTTTGCGGCGTGCCTGCCGACGTCGTCCCGTCGCGACCTTTCAACCGAAAGTGTGGCGCCCGAAGGTGAACGAACGTAACCCTGACCTCGGCGCTTTACGCTGAGCCGAGCGAACCGAACCTAACCTGTGGTGTGGCGAGGTGAGCTCAGCCTGTGAGCCCCTAACGTCTACGTACGGTAAGCTGTCCGGCTCACGCCTCACGTTTGAACGCTTTTTTAACCTACGTTTGACGCTTCTTAAACCTAGCACTGACCCCTTAACCTAACGTGTAACCTAACCTAACCTAACCTAACCTAACCTAGCCTCTGACGCCTGACGTGTTTGAATGCTTAACCTAAGTTTGACGCTTAACCTAACCCAAGTCCCCTTAACCTAACCCACGTCCACCTAACCTAACCTAGACGTGTAAACGTAATGTGTAACGCGTAACGTGTAAGGTCGGCTGGCGTGTGTGCTGACGGCAGATTGGGTTGGTCTGTCGATTCGGATTGCGGTTTGCCTCGGTCGAGGGGTTGGGTCGGAAGCGGCGAGGGGCGGCGGCGCCTGTTGCGCAGGCGGCGGCGCCTGTTGCGGCGGGCAATTGTTGAGAAACGGCTGTGAATGTTGGCGGGCGAGAGGAGGAGGACGGCGCGCGATGTGGCCCGACGGCTGCGGGCCGATCGGGAAACGGCGGGAGGGCGACGGAAGGCGATGGGGCGGCGGAGGCGCGTTTGCACGGCCGTCATCGCCGCACGCCTCGGCTTGTGTGGCTGTGGCGCCGGCCGCGCTGGCCGGGCTGCCGCGGCGACGGTGTGGGAGTTTTGCCGAAGGTTTGGCCATTGTGGCGGGTCGTCGGCTGGGGCTGTGGGGGCGGCATTTGGGCGGGGGCGGCGATTCTCGGCGGGCCGACCCAGGCTGTAGCGCGCGGTAGCTGCAGTTTGGCCGTGGTTTGCGGCGCTGCCGTGGCGACTGGTTGGCGACTGTGGTGTGGCTGTGTGTAGCCCCATCCTCGGTGGTTTGAAAGGCGCGGGCGGTTGTGGCGCAGGTTTGGGGCTGCTCCGCACAGGCTGTCGGACGTTGGGCGGTAGCAAGCGCGGGAGGCGCGGCGCGGCGGCGCGCAGAGTGGCGGCCGCTCTCTCGGCCGTCCGCGTCCGCCCGCGACACTGGCTGGGCCCTTGTGATTCTCTGCTCTGCTGTGCTGTGCTTGCGTGCCTGCCGTCCCGCTCGCTCTCGCTCTCGCTCTCGCTGTGTGTTACGCGCGTCGTCGAAATGGCAGATCAGGCGGCTACGAACGAGACTGCTGCGGCACCCGCCGCCACCGGCACTACGAAGAAGGCCAAGTCTGCGTCGTCTGCGAAGAAGCCGCGCGCCAAGCCTGCGCACCCGCGCACCTCTGAGATGGTGACGGCCGCCATCAAGAGTCTGAAGGAGCGCGGCGGGTCGTCGCTGCAGGCGATCAAGAAGTACATAGCCGCGCACTACAAGCTGGACGCGGAGAAGCTGGCGCCGTTTATCAAGAAGTACCTCAAGTCGGCCGTCGTGGCGGGCGAGCTGGTGCAGACGAAGGGGAAGGGCGCGTCCGGCTCGTTCAAGCTTGCCGGCGCCGGCGGCGGGGGGGCGGCCGAGGGCGGCAAGGCTCGTGCTGGCGGTGCCAAGAAGAAGCGCGCCGCTCCGGCCAGCAAGGAGAAGAAGGGCGCCCGTGCGGCCGGCGCAAAGAAGGCTGGTGGCGTGAAGGCGGCGACCGGTCGGAAGGCGGGCGCCGCCAAGAAGGCGTCTGCGGCGTCGGCCGCTCCCGCGGGTGCGAAGAAGGCGGCTGCGGCCAAGCCGGCCAAGGCCAAGTCGCCGTCGAAGGCGAAGAAGGCCGCCAAGGTTCCGACGAAGAAGCCGAAGGCGCCGCGCCCGAAGAAGGCGACGACGCCGTCTAAGGCGAAGGCTTCGCCCAAGAAGAAGAAGTAGAAAGAGATGGGAAAGGAAGGGTTTGGCGCTTGACTCCGTCGTCCCCACCCCCCGTCGTCGTCTAGTGGCGCGCAAGAGACGCGCGGCCCAAAACGGCCCTTCTCAGGGCCATCAAAGCACGTCGGGGAAGGTTTTGATTGTCGTGTTGCGTTTGGTGTGGGGTGTCTGTCTGGCGTTTCTGTATGCCCGTGGGGATGCTGTTTGCGTGCCGTGGTGGTTGGATTGCGGGGGTCGGTGGCGGGTGTGGGCGGCGGTAGCGGTAAGCGGTGTTGTTGTTGTTGTTGTTGTTGTTGTTGTTGTCGTGGTTGATTGTCGCCGTGTTTGTGGCGGCGGCCGACGGTTGGTTTTCTGTCACGTTGTTTTGTTTGAATACGTTGGTTGGCTTGCCTGCGTTCGTTCTTCTCGGATGTCTGTCTTGTCGAGTCGTGTCTGGTCTTTGTTTTGTTCCTTTGTGTGTGTGTGTGTTATGTTTTGCAAGGGGGGGCACGTTGAGATGTGGGAAGGAGTCGGCGGGGGATTTCGGTGGCGTGTAGAGCGAGCGAGCGCGCCTGCCTGGCCGTTGGCCGTCGGAGTGGAGTGCGGGTTTTTTTTGATTTCGAAAAACGAAAGCGGCGGCCGGCCAGCCACCCGTGCGGTGTGACGTCGGCCGTTGGGTATTG